>NW_015090922.1:31111560-31328553 GCF_001431845.1 Calidris pugnax | reverse complement strand
CGGGGGGGGGGGGGGTCGCCCCGCGCCTCCTGCCCCTGGCTGATAGACATAGGCGTGTGCCTGTATGTTGTGTACCTATGGGGCTATTTTAACCCTCTGTGAAATGAATTTCCATCTCCCTTCGGCGCGACGTCACAGAATTTAGAATATTTCCCACTCCCCCGTTGGGCTGCGTTTCCCCAAACTGTAACCCCTCTACCCCGGGCGAGGGGCTGGGCCACACAAGCCGGAGGGGCTGGGTATGTTTTCTCATCTCAGCCTATCGAGCAGTTGTCTTTAAAATA
Source organism: Calidris pugnax (assembly GCF_001431845.1). Lineage (NCBI taxonomy): Eukaryota > Metazoa > Chordata > Aves > Charadriiformes > Scolopacidae > Calidris > Calidris pugnax. The sequence goes on along the minus strand of NW_015090922.1, from coordinate 31,328,269 downwards.
TTTCTTGTAATATCTCTGTGGAAGCACCTATTTTAAAAAACGTACGGAGGATCTGTGGGCTTTCTGCTATGTTTATTCAATCCTCAAACCTCCAAACACTCGAGAATTCGAATTATTCAGTGAGGCTTAATGAGGCTGACTCAGAGTAAAGTTATGTGCATAAAAGTCAAGGATAGGAGGCCTTGATGCTATGCATTCTTAGGTGGCTACGGGGTTTTCAATATTAATGTTTATTACTGAACAGTTTAAAGAGAAACTCAGGCTGCACCTTTTCATCAATGCTGGCTCCTTCTTGCCTTGCTGCAAAGGAGCTCTTTCGGGGGGAGGGAGGAGGGCATGGGAATTTGTTTGTTGAGGCACTGCAATCTATCAGTGTAAATCTGAGGGCTCCATGTCAGCCACGCCAACCGCAAACCTTGCCAACAACTACAACTGCTATCTCTGGAGGTTCATGCTGCTAACCACCAAGCTCTTAGGTCAATGACTTTCCCTTTGCCTCCATTTTCCGGCTGATAGAATGGGGAAAAACACTTTTGGATGTCTCAAATGACTGGCATGAAGCATCACCATGGGCTGTACTGTGATCCCTAACACAAAACATGAAAAAATGGGTAAGAAAATTTGATTAAGAGCCTTCCCCTTTCCCTACCATAGTTTTTTGGGGCTCTGCAGGTTGTTTTATTTTTTTTTTCTCTTCAGTTGCCTTTGACCCTCCTTTTTCTGGTCCTGAAGAGTACAAGGAGACCAATTGGCTTGTGGCTTTAGTGGTTCTGGTCAGTGGGGCTGCAGGAAGGACTGCTGGCCTCACACTGGAGACCTGAAGAAGACAAGCTCTTGTACGGCTCTGGAGGGGAAACTGTTCAGGTAGTCTACAAAGATGCACACAAGCATGGGAACGTTTCGGTGCTGGGCTGAACTAAACCTCTGGGGATTCCTTGCAATTAACCTTACAAACTTCTCTGGGGCTTTCCCCTGGCCTCATCTCTGCTCCCATTCACATACATATATAGTAAGAAAAAAAATTCGGTTGAGTCACATTAGGAAATATTAAGAAGAAAATGCATCTTTATTCCCTAGGTGTTCTTCCTGCTCTGCTAAAGCAGCCTCTGGACAAAGCCAGGAGCCAGCCTAGCTGTGCTACGTGGAGGATTTTGTGAACACATGTGGAGAGTGAGAGTCTCTTATGGCTTGTGTACAAGGCTGCAACTCTCTTCATTTCATTATACACAGCATGGGAAAGGCCTTCACATATCTGCTGTGAGAGCAGAGGAACAGGTAACTTCTATTTTTCTAATGTTTTTTATGCCAATTTTACTCAGACCTTCAGATGCATTTTTGCATATCCAGCTTGATAATTTTGAGCTGCTAAAGGAATTTGATCAGAAAATGCTGACTACAGGAAATGGAAAACTTTTTTTTTTTAATAAAAAAAATCTCACTTTAATGAAGTAAACATCATGTTATACTCAGATCACTTTCATGAAATTGAGTATTTGTCCTCCACAGCATGGTTTTGGGTTTTACGCTGTGTTGCAATATTCATACTACAATTATAAAAAATGCATAAACAGAGAATTGCTTTTGGAATACTTTCTTTCAGAGAAAAGCTATGAGACTATTGACTTCTTATCCCCATTCTACTTGAGGGAAAATTGAAGAATCTGAGAATTCCCCACAAAAGAAAAATTCCAAATTTTAATTAGCTTTACTAAAATGGCTGTCTGATCCCCCTTGTTTCTTCACAACATGTTGGGGAAGAATGGAAAGTAGAAGGACAGAAGAGGGAGGTGTGGTCTGCTGGTGATTTGAAACATAAGCAGAAGTCTCCATTCCAGTTTTATCTGTAAAATGCTTTCTGGTGTGAGACAGCTGCTGCCTATGAAGCCTTCTACATATCTCTTGAAATCCCAAGGATCCTTCTTTTTTTAACCTGTATTGTATCCCCATTGCCCTTGAGATCCTATATTACAGCTGCTTTCCTCAGAAGGGTTTGATAAGAATATCTCTTTTGGACCATGTCAGTGTTAGAGAATTGCTGTCAAGCATCAAGAGATGCTCCCTCTCTTCCCCCGAGGCTTTAAAGATGCTATTCTAAAATTAAAGTGCTTGGTGTAGATAAGATGCTTAGGGTTATAATGAGGTCAAGAGTTGCTGGCATTTTCCAACTAGATTTTTTTAAATAAATTGATCAAATCTCTTGCTGTGTTATTTTCCTTGTTATACGGATAAATATAGACAGACCAGGTAGAGAAACAGTCAGGAACAGGAAGCTTTTGAAAAATATTTGGAAATTATTCTGATTGCATTGTCTAAGTCAAGTTGCCCCATTTGATTATGCTGGCATCCTCTGCAATGCAATGTGACATGGAATATGTGATGTAATGAGATATGCCCGCCAAAATGCAATGTGCTTTGTTTTAGTCAGAATGTATTAATCCACTTACTGAATAATTGACCCAAAGAGATTCTGTCAAACAGTATTAAATTATTCACTGGATTTCCAAACCAGCAGACAGTGTCCTTTAAATATTTAAGAATAATGTCAAATAATTTTCCACACCAAAAATAATTCCTTTTTTTTGTGTGTTTGTGGAGGTTCCCTGGCTCTTCTCCGTTGTTTAAGGAAGGCAGGATAATTAAATAAAAGCCCATATGCCCTTCAGAGGCGCCGTGCGAGCGGGAGGGCAGAGGGTCTCCCAACCACCAGCACCCCCAGAAGGAGAAGCAACTGCTCACCTGGTTCCACTGTCAGATGCCATACTGTCAGGTGCCCGGCCAGATGCCACGCTATTAGCACATTTTCACTGCCTCGCCCATGCCTTTTAAAGCGAGTTCTCCTCATACATATACATAGGCAGATATTTTTGCAGGCAGCCTGTGGCTCGGCAGCGAGTTCCCCCGGAGAAGGCGCAGCACTGCGGGCTGCCCGGCCGAGGCTGTGAAGTGCCCTGCTATTCCCCAGCCTCAGGCCTCGCAGTACCGCTCTAGGTGTGCATTATGAGATAACAACCTTGCCGGATCAATTTTGGTGTGGAAAATAGGTTTCCTTAAAAAAGGGACACCAGTATAGCAGCATTCAAGTTCTACCAATTACAGTGTCTGACACCTTTCCCCTTGAAGGTTGTATGCTGAACGAGTACAAGGTATATTTCTGGCTTGTTTAAAAAGGATGAGGACAGGCATCTGATAGCTTACCTTAATTATTCCATTTCCTCCTCCCTATATACATTTCCAAAATCTAATTATAGTGCTTGTGGCCCCTGCTATCAGCCAGTACCCAGCGATTAATATAAAGCCATGGGAAGGACAGCTACCTCCCTTCACGCTTTCCACAACATTGCAAATATATTCCAGCAGTCTTTTGATACTAATATTTTGATACATTCATCATTGTGTTAGCATCAGCAGTAAGCAATATTTACAGTTTATAAGCTCTTCCAGGACCAACTGTTCATATTACTCCTATTAAGTCCATTCAATTTTCCACCTGAAATACCACATTTGTCTAGTCAGTTTGACATCTTTTTTTTTTTTTTTTTTTGGGTGGGGGGGAGATTTGCTTTTAATAATGAGCTTTACTTAATTGTATGTTTTGCTTCTTCCAAAGAATACATTAGGCAATCTGTTATGTATTGTCAATCAACTAAGATGCACTTGGCTGCATTCTCAGGTTTATTATCTAGGTCCTGATAAGGGGACATTTTTGGGTGGATGCATCTGTGTGTGTTGAGGTACAATTGCTTATCTGTTCTTCTGCAGCTTTATTTAGACTGGAATTTGCTGCAATGTCCTCATGAGTGAGGGAATGCTGTGGAGGGGTGTGCTCCGTGCGCAGTCGGTGGGCAGCATGGCAGCCCTCCTCGAGAACGTTTGCTATTACAAGCCACAAGCATTGTCACACTCCCTTCCCCGTTGTAAACAACCAGACTCCAAACCTATTAAATATTCTTTATTTGTAAAAATAAATAAATACAGTAATGATCCCTTTGTATCTGCTCTCCCTGAAAGACGTTTAGATCTGGCTTTAGGAGACAGCAAACCCTATGACTCTGCTCAGCCACAGTTTAATAAGAGGAAGCAAAGCCCAAACAGAACAAAAATATATAGGAAATAATTCTTCATGTTCTTCTTAGTAGTACTATTATTGTTACTTAAGGGGGGTAAATTATACCAGCATTGAAAGTAAAATTTGCAGCTCATGTAAGGACTAAAATTCAAGACTTATGCTGGTCTCCAAGCTTTTAGCACTGGAGCTGTCACAGACATCATCCAATTCAATATTTTGGCACTTTGGAACGGCAACAGCAAACCAAGACTTGGCCAAAGAATGCACTGGTCCATCAGTTTGCCTGACAATTGCCATCCTGTGGGCTTCTCTGCTACAGCCCCTACTCACTGCACAGGGAAATTCAACCCCAGAGCGAGAGCTTGTGAGAGACGTCTTTCTGCATCAAACTTCCACCTTTTTCTCATGCTTCCTGTGTACAGAAACACCAGGGTTTGTGCCTGGTCGCAGTGTGTGAAAAGCGTGTCCAAGACCCCTGTTAGCAGTCACTGCATTCAGCAGAGATAACAGATGGAGTTGGTTGGGAAGTAAGTTGCTGTTTTATGGGGAATTCTGCAGTTGCGAGGATTTCTCTTGTTACATGGAGCAGGAGCAAACAAAGTCATAGTAATTTCTAGGGGGAAAAAAACACAGAAAAGGAAATTAGGATCATATCAAAGGATTAACAGAATAAAAATCTTTGATTCTAATATCAGCCTTTAAAAATTCTGTATAATAAGTGTACACATATAAAGGAATTAAAAGCCATAATATTGAAACAGAAAATCTAAATCTTTTTCTGAAACGACACACAAGCACTCTGGTCTTCCATGCATGGTTAATTTCTCTGTGCTTCAGGTTTCACTTCTTGCATCACTGCTGATACCTCAGGTGGTTCAAGCCCAGGCTTCTCCCTCAGCATGCTGTCCATACTGTAGCTGTTGAATGGGGCAGCACAGAGCTACAGCCATGACTCTGCTGTTTCGAGAGGGATCTCCTCAAGCAACACCCACCACTGTGGAAGATCAAGCAGACAGGAGAGGCGGGGAAGGCAGTATCCCAGGGACCTGCCCCAAAAGGTGTATCTTCCTGCAGGAACATGCCCAGGTAGGTGGAGGCATTCCTCCAGCCCCAGTGTGAAAGAGAAAAGGAAGAGCAGGGACTGGTGAAGGTGCTTACTCTTCCCTTGAGCAGAGGATCACAGGTGCTGTGCAGGCACCCTGCCCCTCTGATGGATCAAAAGGAGAATTTCTCCCCTTCAGCACTGGGTGAAAGCCCTGGGACTAACAGACATCTCCTGCAACCCTGCTGTGATGGGGGTCTTGCAAGTGTAATCCTCCATCTGTATTTGAATAGAGAGAAGTGGAATAATTTTCCCCAATCACACAGCTAATGGCCATTAGAGCTGGGCTAAAAACCTCATCTTTCAGTTTCCAGTCTAAAGCAACAAAACCCATGTTTCTCCTAGTAGAGGCTATGAGGCAGTGCCTGTGGTGTGCGTTCTATAGGCAACATTCATTACGCTGATGGACATATACTGTGTAGCCTGCATAAAACCAGTGAAATGAGTTTAGAAGCCTTTGCCTTGCCTCGCCAGCCATGCCAGCAGGATGCTGCAATGTTGCTGGCTGGGAGGCAGTCCTGCAAACCAAGCTTTTCAGGAGAAAGGCTGCTTGAGCTTTGCAGAAGAGCACCTTAAACCTCAGGTGCCGCAGCGCTATCCGGCAGGGTGGTGACACGCCAGGCTGTGCCCTGCGCCTGTGTGTGTGTGTGCTGGTGGGCTGACACCAGCGGGAAACAAACGGCTTTCCAATGGCTTGGTGCCAGAGGGGACATGCACAGCATCCCCAGGCAGCCTCAGCGAGACATCCGACTGATTAGATATTGAGGTCAGGCGCTGAGATACCAAGGTCGTGCCACATCCTGCTTTCCTCATCCAGCTGGGCCCCGATAAAATAGCAGCTGGTACGACCACCAATCAGATAAGGTGGCAATTTTCAACAGTCTCAAATTATTGTCGCAGCGAGGGAGGTCCAGATAAGATCAATCAGACGCTTGAACGATTTAGCCATTCCTGATTTTTTCCCCCCTCCTTCTTTTTCTCTTCCTCCCTTCTGAAGACGCAGCCTGTCTTGTGAATGAGAACGCAGGGAGCACTCGTGGAGTCCCCCATCATCCTCAGAACAAAACACGAGGGTTGATTTATGGGCTGGATTACCGGATAACGGTAATGCTTTGCTCTTTATGATGTTTTGTTGGAAGGTACAGTACCCTCCAGTCAGAGCAGCAGGATTGCAAGGAAGTTTTTACAAAAGGGGTGAGAGAAGGAGGGGGTGGGGAGTACGGCGGCTCCTCTAACACAGCAGTTAATAAGACACCAGCACATTAATCATGTGACAGGTATTGAGTCTAACAGGGCAAGGCAATAGTTTTTAAAAACAGCCAGTTAAGTTACTACCTGGTAGAAAAAGGCTGACTGAATGCCACAGGTTTTATGCCACTATTTGCAATTAAAGTTATTTTTTGTCCCTTTTTGTCTTTTTTTTTTCTGGTTTGGAAGTTTTAAAGTGCCTTTTTGGCGCTGTAAGAAAATAAGAGATAAACCATGCAGGGATGTAACAGAGGGCTGCACAGTCCCTTTCTTCTCGACCTGCCGTACCCTGGGTTGTACCTTGGGCCTTTGCACAGGACCACACAGTGATCCTCTCCTGCACTGCGACCCCAAATGTTAGACACAACTGAATTACTCCTGAAGGTCACGGCACAGAAGATAGTCTCCAGTACTGTGATACAACCAGGGTATGTTCCTCCTGTTGAACTTGATCAAAGCAGACCTGATTCTCAGCTGCAGCCTAGAGATGTGGCTCCTCTCTTTCATGTGACTCTCCAGGAAGCTTTATCATACTAGACCATGTACACCTTGGCCTCTTTTATCATCACCTGCCCGATCAGAAGTGGCAAAGTCAAAGCGGAGGAAGAGTTGGGGTAATCCTGATACGCAACTACAGATGAGCCCATACCTCCTTGGTGTCTTTTATTCAAAGGAGCTCCAGTCACTTTAATCCTTCAGTTATCAATGTCCTAGTGCAACTTATTTTTCATTGCTAAAACCCTAAAACCTGATCATTATCAGAAACACTATAAAACAAGGTAGCGAACATTACTAAATGAACCATTCCCAAAATTTTGTAGGCTCTCTGCATGTGTACATGCCCTTCATTTTGAGCCTATGTCAAACACCACTTGCCATAACAAGTTGGGAGCACTGGGCAAAACCAAAGCAGGCAGATTAGTCATATCTGACTAGGTGAAGTTTTGTCTTGCTTTCCATAGGAGAAATAAAGATTTCCAGAACCATATCTTTTGGCCACTACTGCATGATGAAATAGGCCTTTAAGATAGGATGCAAACAGATGTCACCATTGAAAAAGAATCAGAAGAATTGCCTTCCCAAAGGACATCAGAGTCCGTCTTGTTCATTAATGGAACCCTGCCAATGATCAAAGCCTAATCTTTCAAGGGAAAATAAAATAATATTTGTAATAAACAGAGAGAAAAATGCACTTTGTTCTGATACGGCACTATGGGGAAAAAATATGGTCTTGACTCCAGACTAATCATCAGCAAATGCCAGGCAACAAAAGGTGAACAGCACAAGTATGTGGCTCTGCTCCTGAGAAACATAAAATGGAGTTTCATGGTCAGTGCTGGCAGTGGCTGCAGTAAGTACAGCTTCCAGGGAGGTAGCTATTTTTGCAAGATGCAACCCATATATTTGGGAGCAGATCATATAGGTAATACACATGACTTGCCTGAGAATCATCAATTTCAGAAGGGCTTGTTGTCTGGGCTAAGGAGCTGCCTTTACTCTAGTGAATATGATGGCTGTTGGAACTCAGTACACTTTTTCTGAGCTAATGTGTGTGAGCATCACTCCTCTGGAGACAAGAAAACCATAGTGATTCTCAGCAGCTGAAGACGTGACCCACAGTTTTCAGATGTTGGTTTAGTTTAATTTGCCTTTTAAAGATTGCAGATTGAATTTGGAGGTCTTTGTGCTTGGTTTTACAGACTCAAGAAGGCATTTGACAGCAGCAGTCCTGAATAATGGCTGCACAGATTTCATTATGCTAATCAGATTAATTTCTTTTTTAATTTTTTTCCTTTTACGTATTTTTTGTGCCAAAGAGTTTAGACTAAGAAAGATATTGCTGTGAAATAATTCCTCTAGCAAGTTCTGATATATTTTTATGAAAAATAATTTTAAATTTATTTTATGTTGTCCCAGCTGTTGTGTCTCTGCAATTTCTCTTCATGTCATAGCATCGGAATATAGTGCAGGTTACAAGGAAACTGAGGGAGATGCCTGAGCTAGTTTTAACTGAGTGGTAGTTTGAAATAGCACTGCTGCAAATGTATTTCTTCTTGTATCTAAGCCAGTTTAAAGCAGTTGGCTATCTCTATTTCACACTGCTGTCTGGGATGTAGATATACACTTCCAACCCTTAGCCAATTAACAGAAAATATTGACAAACACTCTCGCACTTTAATATTTGTTTCTCAGTGGAAAATCCTTCCCTAAGTACATTATGGTGTAATTTCACTTGTAGCTGAATAAATACAAATATAACTCATGCAGTCATGTTTGCCACCCACCTCTGTCTCTGCAGAGCTCTATGGGCAACTCCAGGGATGCTCCAGTTCAGAAGAGCAGCTTGATCTGCTGAAGCTGGTGCTGCTGCCACTGGCCTGGCTAGCCCCGTCCTGGCCAAAGGGAAGTCTTGGCCCTACTGAACTCACTGACAAAACTCTCACTGATTATATGTGTGAAATATGTATTGCAGCAAACACTCAGAATGCACAAAGAGCAAGTCTGCCTGTTTTCTTTCCCAGAAACAACTGGGCTTTGCAGCCAGACTGTCACTTTGAGCTTTGGTGCTAAACAAATCACTCTGTCATCTTCTCACTCTTGCTCAACATAGCTCTTTTTTCACTGTGTTGTTCTGAGCATATGATATAGTTATCAAAATTAAGGAAGGTTTTGTTTCTTTTTTCCACACTTGGCATTTGGATTATGTTTGCTTTTGGGTGGGTTTTCTTTTCAACAGAATACAGAAACATAGGAAGTATAAAGTTATCTTGTAATTGCCAGAGTACAGATAACAACTTGTGAAGGGTTTAAGCCTACCTAACTCCCACCCAGACCGGCTCCATCTCACCTAAGAGCCTGCAGTCCAGCCCACTGACTTCCCAGGAGTCCTTTCCCTGCAGACACTTGCAAGGGTTAGATAATTTCCTAATTAACCTGAATGTGCTCCCATGGCTCTGTTTTAGTTGCATATTCGTGTTTGGAAGCAGCCACTCTGGTGCAACAAGCACGTTTCTCTGAGCCAGAGCGATGGTGCAGTGGCAGCAGAGATGGACAGACAGCTCACCTCCACCTCCTTCCCCAGGGGTGTCTGCCAAATTTCCTGAGGGACTGTGCTGTGACACCACATAGGAAGGCAGAGCCTCAGGAGATCCCAAGGGCAGCAGGTACATTAACAGCTCCTACTCCTTCAGTCTCTTCTCTATGGCAGAGGAATGCTTGTGGCTTAAACCTCAGGAATAGCTAGAGTCCTGTATGGTCAATGGAGACTGAAGGGGTGATTAAGTTATATGGATAGATCACCCTCTGGAGACCTGCAAAGTTATCTACTTATTTACACTTCGTAGAAAATGTAGGAATAATCTGGCAGCAGAAAGCTAAAATTTTCTGAGGCAGCACCTAAATAGGAAACTCAAAGTAGATGGACTGTGTTCCACTTCTGGTTACTAGGCTAACAAATGGTCTATAAAGAAATAAATTTAAAAAAAATAAAATAAAATTTAAAGGAAAAATAAAGGAGAAAATGAAATCTTTTGCAGCACACTATTTCTTTTGTCATTCTCAGCTCTTTGAAAATGCCTCAAACTTTCTTTTTGGTAATTGCTATGCAAACATTTTTGATGTCTGTGCAAAAACATCTGGAAGCTTACAGTGGCATCTGGACATAAATATTAAAAGATCAACAAAAACCTGATGTGAATTAGCCATGTGGATAGCCATAAAAACCACAACCACAAAAACCTGCTTCAAGTTTGGCTGCAAAAGTGAATGCCTTCTCACTTGTTTTTTGTGTTTATGAACTGACATTTAAGAAGTGAGCAGTCATGACTAATGGTTGGGTTTTCTTTCATTTTGACCACTCAATCAGATTAGAAACTCCCTGGCCTGATTGAATGGGTGGGAAATGCCTCTCACTCCCTCTTGAAACCCTCTGCCAAAATTTTGGTGTTCTACGTGAAAGTTTTGATTCAGGTTGTGAAACGTGTCCTTGCAAGGCTCCTTCTCCTGCTGGACACAGCTTGGAGTCCCATTGAATTTGTGCTGTGGAATGCAGTGCCACGGCCAGAAATACCTGAGAGTAATCGCTGTGGGCACTCACTGCCCTGTGTCATGAGAACAGAGGTTTTGCTGTGCTCAGGTCTTGCTCTAGTGTTCCCACTGGGGAGAGGTGCCGTGAGAGAAGCAACGTGATTCTAAGGTCCATCTCACATAGGGCAACAGAAGGAAAACAGCAACCCCCATCCAGCTCTCACAATGTCAAAAAAGTAAGCTAAACCAGTAATTCCATGATTATTTTTCAGCTTATGGAGTCCAGTCTCACGACTTTTGAGCCCCTCAGGTTGGCAGAACCGCAAGTCACTTGCTAACAAGGACATGAAGACACCTAAATCTCTTTCCTTTTAATGAGTCTGCAATGGAGATAATCAAAGGTTTTAGAAACTGACAGGAGTCAAGTATGTAAATGGATTTGATAACCCAGGTCTTATTACCTTGATTTTCTCTTGGTAAAAACAGAAATAATAGCTTTTCCCCTCCAGAAGTGAATACATGAAAGATTGAGCAGTGCTAGTATAATAGAGATCCTTTACATTTTCCAAAGAGAACAGGAAAATGAACAGTTCAGTGGATATGGATCAGCTAAGTGATGCTGGATCTTCTAGGTGCCATCACTTGTTCTCATCTTGTTTTTTTTCATTATTACTGTTTTCTTCCTGGTCTTTTAGCTTTGTTTTCTCTTTCACTGCAGGCTTCAGTGCTATTCACCTCAGGAGTGGTCAATCACACCCCAAGCTGGACTGCTTATGGAGCGGACTTGTTTTGATAAAGGTATTTCTGTTTCTCTCTTTTCTGAAGACATATGTAGTATTTTACAATGGAAGGAGAAATGCTGTAACTGGCTGTTGCCCTCTGCAGTTGCTAACCCACTGGGATATTCTGGATAGGACCAACTACCAGGTGAACATATTAATCTAAAAGACTTTCAAGAATGGAAACACACAGATGTTTGTATTTGATTTCTGCCCTAATATTTGGTGAGGACTCTATAATTTAAATAAAAGGGTTCATTTTTCCCCAATTTAATGTCTTTTTAACAGTGTGGGAGTTATAAACATTATAATAATTTTACCACTTTCATATTTAAAAATATGCCCTCTAAGCATTTACATTCAAGATTTGTTTTTCTTCAGATGTGTAAATAACGCATAGTAATTTGCATCTCATGCATAATTCTTTCTCCTGTTGAATGCAAATTGAAAAAATAATAATAATCCAGCCCCCAACCCCTTTCATTTGCTTTTTTTCCCACCTCCTCATATTAATGGCAAGTTAGCTGGCTAATTCTTCCAAGGAGAATTTTGGGGGTTTATGTGTGTTTAAAAAATTATCTGACTGAAGTTTTCTTCCACTGAGTAATAAGAAGCCTAGAGCTGATTAATAGTGTTTCCTTTTCCAGTCCTAATGAATGTTTTTCAGGTTTTATGCATCCCAGATGAACCTATTTTAAATAGTGTGTGTATGCGTGCATGAGCGTTGCTCTTTCTTGGGATTTATCCAAAATGAATTTAGTTTCTCGGTACCTTGTAGGACAGTATCGATGCTGGCTTAATCAATTTCAATTTGCTGTTAAACCAGAAACAAAGCATTTATCAGGATGAGCCAGGAAGGGCTGAATGGACATTTTGTGTTGCTGAGGGTGCTTTGTGAGATTTGCTCTGGGAAGTTGCTGGAGCTCCAAATTTACAAGAAGCTCTCCTCTGACTGGCACTTGCCACCTTGTCTGGATACACCCCCGGGGTGGTTTTACTCTACAAGTTCCCTGCGCCGGCAGTTTCTGTGCTTGCTTATCCCTATCGCGGGCCCAAGCCCACTAAAAATACCTTCTCTGGAGAGTCTTGCTGCCTTCATAAAAACGCCACCAAAATATCTCATTGAATCATCTTCCTCAGCTCAGGCCGGCGCTGCTATTTATGTCTGTAGAGTCACTTCTGCCTCCCCGGCTGCTTCATGCCGAGATCCGGAGCCAGCCTGGGCAGACGTGCCGTGGTGCCAGCCGTGGCAGGATCTCTCCCGGTGGGCGAGAGCCTTCTGCTGGCGCCGAGAGCCCCAGCCCCGGGTGTTGCAAACTCCCCGGCTCCTGGGGGCAGGTGGTGTTTCAGGGATCAGCTCTGACGCCGCCGTGGCAAGCGGTGGGTGAGCGTTTCCTCCGCTGCCGCCCGATCACAGCGATACTAATTTTAAGGTGGTGAGGAAGAGCAGGGAGGTGACAGCAGGACGGGCCCAGCTGTTCATGCCAGGGAGGCAAGCGGCACTTTTATCCGGAGAGGGAAGGCAGGAACCCCCCCTTTCACTGCACAGGCTGGGGGAGCGGGGAGAGGAAAACGCTCTCTAGATTCCTGTTTCGTTTCAGAAAAGTGTTTTTGAAGACTCATCCTCTCTTCCCCTCCTGCAGGTTATATTTAGTTTTAAGTTCTCTTGGCTCCGGCATTGATAGCTCCTTACCATTTCCACCGCAATTAATCAGAGCAGGGTTGATTATGCTTTTGTCTCTGATTGTGTAAATCAGGATCCTTCTGTCTAAGATGAGAAGACCTTTGCTGCCCATCCCGTCCTGTCCCATCCCATCCCATCCCATCCCATCCCATCCCATCTTATCCCATCCCATCCCTCCAGCAAGGCCAGGCTGCCAGGTATGGCCAGATTTGTGCAGGGGCCATCTCTCCTGTGCTGAAATTACATGGTGGAGGGCTGAGGCAAAGGAGAAGGCAAGCATTGTGGCTTCAGTGTGAGAAGCTGTGAGATGGACGAAACCACCGTTTTAGGGAGCCTGTTACCTGGTGGTACGAGGGGAAGATGTGAGGGGCTGGAGGGCTCTACTCTACCTGCTCTGCGACACGGGCAACCTCATCACTTCTTCAAACGCTGCTTCAAAAGCTGCTTGAATACAGCACAGGGTAGCACCTGTGCAATACAAACTGAGAAGAAAAGAGTAGTTTGGGATAGAAAAAAGTATTCACAGTAAAAAAGTGAGAGTCCCAAAGAGCTCCAGGTCCCAGCAGCCACTTCAAACACCCCACACGCTGCTTCCGTCCTTGTTTCACAAGGAGCGGCAGGCATGGGACCTTGAGGAGAGAGCATAAGGGCTTTGGCCCTTGCCATGGGCCTGCTGGGTCACCCTGAGGCAGCCAGGCTCTCACTGAGATCAGTGGTCATTTTGGGAGAGCACGAGCACAGGAACAGCTGTGAGGATGCGTGACACCTTCTGTGTATCTGGAGAGGTTAATCGAAAGAACAAACTGTAATCGCAGGAGTCCCCAGCATGAGTAGGCTATAGATACTAGATTTACTGGCTCTTCAGCATTTGCTTTTTTCCTTAATACTTCAACAGCCCATGAATCTGGCTAGAAGATACATGCCAATTTAGAATAAGGTTGTACCTGCAAATCTCAAAGCTCTTTAAAAATATCTATTTTAACTCAGCTCTCATGTGGGAGTGCCTGCTTCACTGGTTTGTAGTCTGAGGTCCGGAGGGGTTAAAGTTATTTGCCCAAAGACTTAAGATGCAGAGCTGAGCAGGCAGCAGAGCTGAGGGGTTGCAGTTCTCAATACGCCACTCCAAGCACTTGTCCATAATCCCTCCTTTTCAGTTAACAGCAAATGATAATTTATAACATTGCCTCTTAGAACAGCGAGCGCAGTATTGCTCTCCAAAGCAACCTGGGTCAGAAATCTTCCAGTTAAACTAGCTAAAACTGCAGAAAATATTTCTGAAGGACAGACACTCTATGCGTCTTTTCTTCCACCTGCCTAAACACAGGGTGGTGTGTTTCTGTTCTGGTTTTAAACAGGACTGATGAGTTGCAACTTCAATTTAGCTTGCAGGGTGTAATATTTGATTTTGCTGTATCTTCAGTTATCAGATCACATCCTTAATACACCCTTACTTTTCAAGTAACAGTTCTGTAGGCAGAGGTGAAAGTAGCCAGGGAGAACACGTTTCCTTTGCTCATATAAGAGAAGATGAGAAGTAACATGATCTTGACCTCTGAAAGTCAGGGACAGCTCTGAGGGTGGGTGACTTGAGCCAAGACTTCTGCTGATCATATAACAACAACACATGCTGGTGCCATAACGTAGGCATGGATTAACTCTTCAGACAGGGATGTGTTTTCCCAGTTGGCACTAAATTGCATGGAGTCCTAGCCCCTGTATGGCTGGAATTAACTGGATACGGGTATCCTGCATTGTTTATAATTTTAACTTTTTTTTTTTTTTTATAGGGAAAAAGGCAAGCTGATTCTTAGTAGATTGCATTGCTAAATTTTTGGGTGGAGAAGAAGCAATTCCTTGAGAGAATTACATCTTCAGATGATGTCATGAGGACCATCACTTCAGGGTTTTATTGCTCCCTAAGTAATGTACTGTCTGCCCTTTCCCAGGAATCTAGTTTTATACAATCGACAAACAGCAGGGGAGCAAAAAATATCATTTGCAGGACATCGTAAACTCACACAAGTAAATGTGGACACAAACTATAAGTCAGCTAGTACATTTACAGATGTTCATTCTTATCCAGCTATAGCTACTGTACCTCAGAGGTCTTGCAAACGTGGTGCAGAGGCTGCTTTGCCATGTTGCATGGAGAAGTAATGAAGTCACATGATGCTGTTGTTTCCATCTTTTTTTTTCCCAGCTGCTAAATTATATTATAACGCACTAAATAGATGCTCAATATTTTCCTTATAAAAATTTATCATGTAGCAATTAGTGCAGTTAAACTCAGTGCGGATATGTGATTGTAAATGGGAGGTGGCAATCAGCATAATTAGAAAAGGAAAAGATGTGCCTGCAAAACAGCCTCTGCATTGCAATATTGCCCACACTATAAACACCTCACCACGTGGTGTGTCCCTTCTTAGTTACACAGTGTA
This sequence comes from Calidris pugnax, assembly GCF_001431845.1. Taxonomy (NCBI): domain Eukaryota; kingdom Metazoa; phylum Chordata; class Aves; order Charadriiformes; family Scolopacidae; genus Calidris; species Calidris pugnax. Next base: position 31,312,926 of record NW_015090922.1, on the reverse strand, counting down.
AGTCCTCTGTTGATTCAGGCTTGAATTACACAGTAAATCTTGTTTGTGAATTTATAGACTGTCCCTTTGAAGGCAGAATTGTGCCAGCCTATTTATTTAGAGTCCTTTTTTCACTGCAGCAGCATGCTTTTCAGATGTAATACCTTAGCACAAAATCCCTGAGTGACAGCAGCTCTGCAGGCTCATGATACTTATAATACATTATATATTATCAATAAAATGTTGCAAGACATGTCATAGATCTTATTAACATAACTTTAAATTATGGATACAACTTTGACCTATCTGTTGATGGATTAGAAGCAAAACTTGAATTGTTAAACAGAAGTAAAAGGCTCAGGGCATCATTAAACCAACTGTTTCAAGTAAAATGTCTGTATTTCACCATAAAAAGTCAAAGCAAACCTGAAAAGTTAGCTGTCCCCAAGGCAACTTACAAAGTTTAAAGAAAACCAGAAAGAGCTTTCAAGTCTTTTTTTTTTTCTCTTTTCAATTACATTTGCCATTGCCCTGATATTAATTATGATCCAAATTGCTCCTAGAGACCTTGACTGCCCTAAAATGGTTTGCTTTGTGCCTCCCCCCATCCCCCAAAGCAAACCAGAGAAAATAAGCTCTGAACTGCCAGGAGAAGCAGACAGGAACCAGACCTTTGGATACTGGTGATGCACACATTGCCTGCCCATTGTGTCCCATTTTGGAGTTGAAATTCATTATGTCAAGACTAGAGAGTGCAGTGACAAGGAGGGTCCAAACAGAGATTTAGAAGTGACTCCTCAGACATGCAGGAGTCTGTGCTGGCAGATTCAGCTGCAGAATTTGGATGTTAGGTCTCAAAAGGATCTTTTACAGATTTTCTGAGAAATATCTAGGATGTTTGTGAACGCTTAGGTAGCTTGACGAGTTTTAATTTATGGAGTGGCTGGTTGTTTTTTTAAGTGTGGATCCTTTGCCACTTCTCTCTGCGTTGTTCTCTTTGTGTTGGCACCATTGTTCTCAGTTTGGCAACAGAGGAAAATTTAAGGCAAGTTATTTAAATTACTTGCGTGAAATTATGTAGAGGAACAAGGATAGGGCCAAAAACAGCTCACAGATCTCCTGTTTCCTGATTCCTTTTCTTCCGAGTGTCACTAGGAGTGACCTTCTATAGGAGGATAAATAAGGCTTCCCTTCCCCCCTCCTCCCGTTCCTGGCTTTAACTGCTTAAAACATTGAATTTTATTTTTAGGATGTGAACTTCTGGTTCAGGGTGGTGGTCATGTTTCCTTAGTCTGATAAAGATGGGAGCTAGAAGGCAAGAGGCCCAGAAATGACTGCCTTTTTGCATTGTTTCTATAATATCATTTCTGGACCAAGTACAAAACCACGACTGAGAGAGACCTCTTCCATTGACTTGGGAGGGAATGGAGAGAGACATTTAAAAGAAATGTGTCCAGCTGGTGAGTAAGCAGCCACGCACCACTGAGTCGTTAGTAATGTTTATTCTATTAGAGTGGACAGTCTTTTGCTGTTGACGAAAAAGCTAACTCAGTCCATTACACATTAAATTAAGAGAACACACACATGCACCGTAATCGCAACTCTCTCTTCCTGAGCACTGATCAGTAATAATTACCTTTTGGGTAGGGGGTAGAAAGAGATAACCTAAATACTTTCAGGTTAATTATTACTCTCCTGTGCTTAAAAAAATCCTAGCATTTTAACAGCAGCAACCTTTCTGTGCCTGAGGTCCTTTGAGACCTGAAATTGGCAACAACAAAAGAACATATATCTTTGGACAACAGCATTATAAGTCATTCTGCTGCTTTGGTGTTGGTTTTTTTTTAATGTCTCCCAGAGTGATGTAAAAACTTTGATGAGTTTAAAAATGTTAGTTTTCACTCCTACAGTCTCGTACACTGAATAAATAAAGGCACAAATAAGAGCAGCTAGAGTCCTGCACTGGACTTCCCTGTCTCTTTCTGTTAACCTTAAAGTTCACTGTGCTGAAAACTAATAGCGTCTAGTTGTCAAGAAGCCAGAATAATGACATTTTGTGCCATTATTCTAATGTGTTTTTCACTGTGCATTTTCTTTAATTATTTGCATGAGTAATATCATTAAGCATTCATGCCAATACAATTCTGATAATTAATTTACATGGTGGCAATTTCTTAATGATTTTGATGTCAAAGTTAATAGCAACATCTGATAGTTGATCTGTCGGTACTGACATAAATTTAACTTTTAATGTATTAATGCCAAAACCAACTGCAGCATCAAATTGCATTGCAGAAAAATAAACCTCCACTGAGTAAAAACTTCAGTGGAAAAGTCTTCATCTTTACCTAAGGTTCGTAAGTTCAAGGCCCCTAGACATGATACATGTCAGATTTTTACTTTATCTGGTTTTATTTATTTATTTACATGAATAATATTATTGATGTCTGATATTTAAGAGATCAAATCATATGATAGCACATAAAAGATGATGTTCTCTTGCCTCCAGCTTGGTGCATATATTTCATACCTAAAAATGAAAAAATGCATTAATTAAGCTTTTATCTTTCTGGTTCTTTAAGCACGAACTCTAAACTTGTCTGCAGTGGGGGAAATTAGGACTGGTGTCTGAACCTGAATTTGTATCTTGGTCTGTGATTTCAGTTTGCACTGTGTGGTAATAATACCAGCAAAATAGACGTTATGTGGAGGCAAATATCATTAATATCAATAACACAAGAAACAGAGAAATGCATAATAAGGTTTAAGATCAATATTTTAGTACACGTTTGCTATGGAAGTGATGCATAGATAAAGAGTTAATTGCATGTGCAGCTATATATGTACATTTCTTTTTATATAGACTCATGTAAGTATTGCAAGGCAATTAGCACAGAATAAAACCAGATTCTTCATTCTTTGTCCAGGTGCTCTGAAGATCTCTTTACAAGTTTATAAGCCTTTTTATTTACCAGTTAAATATTTTAGTACACCTCAGTATTGAAAAAATGTATATGAAACAAATTATGACAACCATAAAATGGTGATGGTTGTTTTCCCTTTATTTTTTTAATCAAAAGCAAAGCCTCATTCCATGACACAGTAGCTACCATAATATTTATCTCCAGCCGCCTCAGCCAGTTAAATGTATAGATGAAATGTTAAAAACCATTACAAATAAAATTGATCCTGCCGTATATTTCAACCTTTTCCCCAATTTGCTTTTCATCAATGATATCCACCGAGGGAGTGCACATTTCATATTATATAGTGAGGAGATAATTATACCACCTCAATTAGACCTTCCATCGCGGGACTATGAAGAGCTGCTGCTGCAGACCCAGATCATTTGCCTCTAAAATGCACTACCTTTCCTTCTTCAGAGTCCACAGGCAGGTTGTCTGTCTGTACCTGCTGGGCAAGAAGCCTTTGTGTCTGACTGCTTTCAGCCTGTCTTATCCTCACTCTCAAAAACATAAGGACACATGCCAACACCTCCAAAACTCAGACCTGTCGGTAGGGACCTTTTGCCCTGCCTGTCCTGTGGAGACGAACGTTGCTCCATCTGGAGACACCCTTTGTTGAACAATTTTAAGAGTCCCGCTGGCGATGGTGAAGGTGCAAAGAAGTGGGAAAAGGAGGCCAAGGTGGGTGGATTGCTTTTTAAATGGCTACTTAAAACAGTTTGCAATGACAGGCTAACTTTGGCCCTGGAGCGCAGCTGTCCCGAGGCATGTAAAGCATGCAGCTGCGTGGGAGACCTTCCACACAAGCAGAACTCATCTCCGGGAGCTGGTGGCAGCACAGCTGCTCCCCTCCGGCCCCGCTGGCTCCCTGCCGCTGACCCAGCCAGAGACCAAAAGGCAATCTCTGGCTCCTGGCACAGGGAAGGACCTCATGGCAGGGGCTTAGGTCCCGAGGAGCTGGGAAGGGGAAGGGAGAGAAGAGGCAGCAGGCAGGGGCAGATGTGGGAGCAGGAGGCATCTCCATTGGGAATTTCTTCAGTAAAGAATTTCTTCCCAATGGAGGTGCCTCCTGCTCCCACATCTGGAGTACCATGTCCAGTTTTGGAGTCCTCAACACAGGAACGACATGGATCTGTTGGAACGGGTCCAGCATAATGCCATGAAGATGATCAGAGGGATGGAGCACCTTCCCTACAAGGACAGGCTGAGAGAGCTGGGGTTATTCAGCCTGGAGAAGGTTCCGGGGAGACCTCATTGCAGCCTACCAATATCTAAAGGGAGCCTACAGGAGAGCCAGAGAGGGACTCTGTCGGAAAGTGTAGTGAAAGGACAAGGGACAACGGTATTAAATTGGAAGAGCGGAGATTTAGATTAGATATTAGGAAGACATTCTTTATTGTGAGGATGGTGAAGCACTGGAACAAGTTGCCCAGGGAAGTTGTGGATACCCCATCCCTGGAAGTTTTTAAGGCCAGGATGGATGGAGCTTTGAGCAACCTGCTCTAGTGAAGGTGTCCCTGCCCATGGCAGGGGGGTTGGAACTTGATGATCTCTAAGGTCCCTTCCAACTCTAACCATTCTATGATTCTATGAAACTGTCCCGTGTAAGAGGCTTCCAATAATGAAAGGATATAGTCTATTGGGATGGTGTCATGAGCAAATCTGCATGGCTGTGTGTGGTGCTTGCACCTTTCCAAGTGTGTCTAGGAGATCTGTGCCCATGCATGGGGCATCTGTGGATGCACACCATCTGTACCCCCATGGGCTGCAGTCCTCCCCTTCCTCCTCTGCCTTTCGCTCATGGAGAGCCTGCTGGGAGGTACGGTCCCATTCGCAATTCCTCACGGATACCTCTGGGGAGCTGTACTTTGGAAGAGGCCTGTAGGTGTGACAGATGCGCTCCTCCTGTTTGAACTAGCTGGACTTTGGTCCAGGTAAATGGTCAGCAAGCAGGCCCAAACGAAGTTAATCTTATTGTGTGAGGCTATCAGAGAGAAGTCAGCACCAGAACTAAAAGATCAGTTGGGCTGGAGGCTGGGCTGATAAGAGGCTGTAACTGCATGAACACAGCAGAATATCTGACTGCAAACAAACCACTTTACACTGTCAATATCTGCAGCCACTAGGGCCCATGAATTTCTCTCTCCATGGCAGCCATCTCCCCTTGAGCAGGGGGACGCCTCTCAGAGTTATCCCTCGAGGCTGACAGATTCCCTTACCTGACACCTGACATTGATGGGTTGGTACGTGACATCTTTTGTGTGCATGTAACATTTAAGATATATATAGCAAGCTTAAGTGATAATCTTTGTATCCCATACTAACTTTAAGTTTAGTAAAACTTAAAGTAAGCTGTAAAGTATTGATCGCCAATCCATCTATGCTTATTAGATATTTTGCATACCCAAATTTACTGATTAAAACTCAATAAACTAACAACTAGATCAAATCTGCCTGAGTTATCTCTGACTCTTCTCCTACAACAGTGGGATAAGAAAGACTTTGTTTGCTCAGAATTTTAAACTGTCCTGTGCAATGTATCATGAATGTAGGTGAGCAGCTACACAGCTGCAAGCTCCTGTAAATGCAGTGCTCTGGTGGAGTACAGAAGACCATGGATGAGAGGAGATGTCCAAGAGCCCTCATACTTCAACCATCCTTCGTCAGGACATACACATCTTGTAGCACATGTAGATGCTTACACATAAACTGGGCTCACGTTAACCTTTTGCTCTTAAAAGAGCATTGGGCTGAAGCAGATGTTAGACACACAAGTCAGGACAATGAGAGAGAAGGCTGGAAAAGAGTCTGATATATGGAATAGAGATTTTTTTTGTTACACAGCTTTTGTCAAACATGCTTCCTCCACACACATTTGTCTGCGGTGAAGATCTGGAGATGCTTTCCACTACCATAATAACTTAATTTGAGAGCCTTTTTTGGGAGTAGAGAAAAGGGAGATTTCTTTCTGTGTAAAATTGCCCTGTATTAATTAAAGACTATTTTAATAATAATTGTTTAAAAGAATAGCATTTCGTATTATGAGAATTTGAGAAATGGGCGGAATACTAATTGACTGGCCCTTTTCTTGGCCTGCAGATGGCATGTTTTGTAGCTGTTCAACTTTCCTTTGGAAACAGGTTGGTCAAGAGCTCATCTTGGGTTTAAGAATAGCTTCTCAACAAGGAACAGCAGTGTAAATGTTATCTTTATTCCAGGTGAGCAGAAATCTCTTAAAAGCATTTCTGAGGAGTGTTAGCTTTGTGGGTTGGTTGTTGGAAGGTGTAAGAAATATGACTGTGATTGTGGTTTGCACACAGAGTGACTCTCCCCCACAATCCAAATGGCTTTCTTGCATGTGGCATTTCAGAACACCCCTTTTTTTTTTTTTTTGCCTGCAAGCATGTGGAATGCCTGTGCAGAAAATATTTTTTTTGTGCAGGGCTTGTCATGAGTTGGACACAACATGTCTGAAATGTACTGTAGGAGTTTGAAAGGGAGGTTTTAAAATTTCGGAGCTGTCTGATGACTGGGAGCATTACTAATGAAAATATGTTTGAGTTTAATGTTGAAACTAAATGTCCCATAGAAGAAAATGACATTAATTTCTTCCCTCCCCAAAATTCAAGTTTCCATAGCCTTAAATCTGGCCCCGATAACTTAGTCTCTGAGTCAAAAACTGCTCCCTATGCCTTACATAAACACCCACGCCCAGGCATCTCATATTATCTTCCATTTCTTCAGCCCGCCAATTATTTGCTACACCCAGTTATTGTGGGCTATCTTAAATTAGCTCCCCAGTGACTCAAACATTTATTAACTGATCAGGTGCCAGGAGTTCAGCGTGTGCAGGAAAGCCCAGGGCCTGGGATGTTGCAATAAAAGTTTAGGACACAGACGGTGGTCTTTCTGCACCCTAAAGCGTGGCAGAGGCAGCAGGAGTGCCACCTGGAGACAAGGATGTGACTGGGATGTCCACGCCACCCTGAGGTCTTTGGCTGCTTTGGCCATGGGCCTACTGACAGCTGCTCTAATACAGGCCTGGCACCCAGATGATTTTGGGAAAACAAGTCCCACTGAAGACAGCAGATGCCTTGTCCATCTCCCCTTGTCCATGCTGGCCAGCTATGTCTCCAAAAGCCCTCCACCTGTTCCCTCCACCACAGAGCTGTAGAGTGCTCCACAAGAGGTGGGATGCCCCTTGTTAGCAGTGTCCCTTTGAGTCATGAAGGCTGAGGGAGATGGCAGCAGCAATCCACTATTGAGTTTCTCGAATCAGTTGCAATCAGAGGTGTGACTGTGGATATGATCTAACTGCTTTGGTCCTTAGTGCAGAAGTTGATTTTTGCAAAGACAGTAATTAGTCAGTAGGCAGCCTAGCTACTAAGTACAATGCTCATTGTTTCTCTACTTGACAGCTAGCTCTGGCTGGTTATTAACCTAAAAAAAAAAGCTTTTACTTTGAAAGCCTTTAGTTCCCTTCATCCTCCACCACTACATTTCCTTTGTGGAAACCACGCTGAACCACATTTTGCTGTGGCTGGGGTTGCGGAGCCTCTTTAAGGTGCCTTTTGACGCACTGGTCCAGAAGTCTCAGACTAGACTAAGACCAAAGGAAGCGGTGTGTTGTGGCGGAGGTAACCTCTCAGTTCCCATTGCACGCACTGCTGCACATTGAGCTGGGAATAAGTTTTGCAGGAGAAGCTCTACAGCATGTTATGTGGCAGCTGTGTAACAACGGGAAGGTTATTTCCTCTGGTACTTCTTGTTGAACCAGGATTGATTATGCTGACTGAGTTTTGGAACTGTTTGGATGTCTTAAGTAAGCAGACCACCAAGAGATTTCACTCTCTGTAACTGTAACTGGACAGTCACTAATGTCCATTTATTCCACCCTCTTTGTCACCCAAAGCTTTCTGTCATACAGTTTACTGACTAATTGTACCGAACAATGTGTTTTTAATACAATGTGTATTTACAGTCTGTAGTACTGGAATCCATAGAGCCTTAAAAAATATGCTATATCTGACTCCTAAATCATATGATTTTACAAGGGGTTGTGTATATTTTTGCATCCACTTTAGACTTACACACATACAGTATTTCCAATTGTTTACATATGTTAGAATCTCTTGCATTTAAATAGCTCATTATGCAAATATTTACAAAATTCATCGATATTTATTTTTACTGTACCCTCCATTCAATCACTGAACTGAAATTTAATGTCTAAACATTGTCTGCCGAGTTGCATGTGCAGTAATGAATTATGAGTAATTATGTACTATATACAATTATACGACAAAAATTACAGATTCAAAAAATATTAACGTTGTAAAGCCAAGTACTCAAATTTATGGAGCATCAGAGGTAAGGTGCAATCCTAATTCAACCCCCAGTTATGCACGTATGCTTTATAACATGGCCTTTCCTAGCCACACGCTGGTTGTCCCCCAACTGCCGTTGGCCATGATGGGTGCGTGACCATGTCGCAGGCCAAGGCTCCAGGCTCCGGCCAAGCCTTGGGATCAGACCAAGGCCAAATTTGCAATGTTTCTCAGACAAGAACTTTTCCCTGGATTTGGTCACCTAAGCAACTGGCCTGGCTCAGTGAGCATGTTTCTGATTTTCCCACCCCAACAGCAAGAGCTTGCAGCAAGAGAACGCCCTGCACTAATTCACCTCTCAGCCTACAGCCATACACTGAGCAGGGCTAATTTTGCATTTGAGACATTTGAAAGAGCACTGTGTTCTTGTATAATCAAAGACGAAGCCTGAAGTACATTTTGTTGAAAGGTTTTTTTTGACCAGAATATCTTCCACCAGGAAATGCTGCTTTGTTGGAATTGAAATGTTTCGTAGGAACATTTTGTTTGTGATGGTATTTTTGACAGAAAAAAATGTGAGCAATTCAAAATCTGAAGAAGGTATTTTTCACTGCCAGTTGTTTCACTGCAGACCTGGTTTCTTTTATTTTGGTTTCAGAGCATATATTATTTATATTTACTATACAAGGGTTAAATATTAGCAAATCACCTGCACAATCACCTTTAAATGTTTCAACCTTGTTAATTCTGACATTGCCCAATTTGATTATTAGAAGACTTCAGTAAGTTTAGGGTTTAATAAGTTTGTTCTCTAATGGCCTTTGTGAATGCAGGCTTTCCTATATTTTAAGAAAGCAAGGAAATCCCAGAAACTTAATTTCAGGAGAATTTGTAACTGCTATGAGAATGACATCCAATCTAAAAAAAAATAATTGTTCAAGTGGATAAAGTTTGCTTAAGTTATAAGCAGCCAAAATAAATTTACAGATTAAGTTGACTGATCTCAAGAATAGATGGCATCCTTAGTTTTATTACATTGCAAACAATTTGTCCTTGGAAATTTTTTTCTCTGAAAATAGCTATTGTATTTCATTTTTTAAATAAAATAATTTATAGAGTATTGTAACACGAAAAGGGGATATTTGAAGCCAGTTTTTTTAGTGTTGGCTGCATCAGTGATGAATGTGAAGCATGCAGCTGTCTACAGGGAAAAGATATTTCTTAAGCTAATTTATAGCAGTATGCATCCTGCCTATTATAGAAGCCAGCCTAAAGAGTGATCTTAAACTGGGGACAGGTTGGAATACAATAATAACATTTGGAGAAAGATTTCTCAGGATGTTAAAATGAATTGGATCCCAGATCTTTTTTTTTCTGGTTCACAAAAGATTTTATAACTTCCTGGGCTGCTTGTGTTGACTGGTAGCTCAGCACATTCTGGCTATAGAAAACGGTAAAGCAAAACAGCGATGAAGGAGACTTTCATGTAGGCAAGCTCCAGGAAATATTAGGAAGCTTATTAAAAAGCAATAGTTTCATAGCATCTCCTACTAAATAAATAGTATTTGGCTAGTGTCTGACATAACAGATAGGGATGCTCCAATTCATTACTCAGGTGCTGTCTCTGGGGGCATTTGGAAGCAGGAGTACTCACAGCAGACTGCTCAGAAGTGTAACCTGGGTCGTAAGAAATCTACCTCCATACAGGACGTTGCAACAAGGACTTGTTTGGCTGTAGGCTTGACTGTTTTTTCTGTGAAATATAAATTGGCTGGGTAAAAGACATCACCCAGGTTTTCCACCCTATATCTGACTCCTAAATCATATGATTTTACAAGGGGTTGTGTATATTTTTGCATCCACTTTAGACTTACACACATACAGTATTTCCAATTGTTTACATATGTTAGAATCTCTTGCATTTAAATAGCTCATTATGCAAATATTTACAAAATTCATCGATATTTATTTTTACTGTACCCTCCATTCAATCACTGAACTGAAATTTAATGTCTAAACATTGTCTGCCGAGTTGCATGTGCAGTAATGAATTATGAGTAATTATGTACTATATACAATTATACGACAAAAATTACAGATTCAAAAAATATTAACGTTGTAAAGCCAAGTACTCAAATTTATGGAGCATCAGAGGTAAGGTGCAATCCTAATTCAACCCCCAGTTATGCACGTATGCTTTATAACATGGCCTTTCCTAGCCACACGCTGGTTGTCCCCCAACTGCCGTTGGCCATGATGGGTGCGTGACCATGTCGCAGGCCAAGGCTCCAGGCTCCGGCCAAGCCTTGGGATCAGACCAAGGCCAAATTTGCAATGTTTCTCAGACAAGAACTTTTCCCTGGATTTGGTCACCTAAGCAACTGGCCTGGCTCAGTGAGCATGTTTCTGATTTTCCCACCCCAACAGCAAGAGCTTGCAGCAAGAGAACGCCCTGCACTAATTCACCTCTCAGCCTACAGCCATACACTGAGCAGGGCTAATTTTGCATTTGAGACATTTGAAAGAGCACTGTGTTCTTGTATAATCAAAGACGAAGCCTGAAGTACATTTTGTTGAAAGGTTTTTTTTGACCAGAATATCTTCCACCAGGAAATGCTGCTTTGTTGGAATTGAAATGTTTCGTAGGAACATTTTGTTTGTGATGGTATTTTTGACAGAAAAAAATGTGAGCAATTCAAAATCTGAAGAAGGTATTTTTCACTGCCAGTTGTTTCACTGCAGACCTGGTTTCTTTTATTTTGGTTTCAGAGCATATATTTACTATACAAGGGTTAAATATTAGCAAATCACCTGCACAATCACCTTTAAATGTTTCAACCTTGTTAATTCTGACATTGCCCAATTTGATTATTAGAAGACTTCAGTAAGTTTAGGGTTTAATAAGTTTGTTCTCTAATGGCCTTTGTGAATGCAGGCTTTCCTATATTTTAAGAAAGCAAGGAAATCCCAGAAACTTAATTTCAGGAGAATTTGTAACTGCTATGAGAATGACATCCAATCTAAAAAAAAATAATTGTTCAAGTGGATAAAGTTTGCTTAAGTTATAAGCAGCCAAAATAAATTTACAGATTAAGTTGACTGATCTCAAGAATAGATGGCATCCTTAGTTTTATTACATTGCAAACAATTTGTCCTTGGAAATTTTTTTCTCTGAAAATAGCTATTGTATTTCATTTTTTAAATAAAATAATTTATAGAGTATTGTAACACGAAAAGGGGATATTTGAAGCCAGTTTTTTTAGTGTTGGCTGCATCAGTGATGAATGTGAAGCATGCAGCTGTCTACAGGGAAAAGATATTTCTTAAGCTAATTTATAGCAGTATGCATCCTGCCTATTATAGAAGCCAGCCTAAAGAGTGATCTTAAACTGGGGACAGGTTGGAATACAATAATAACATTTGGAGAAAGATTTCTCAGGATGTTAAAATGAATTGGATCCCAGATCTTTTTTTTTCTGGTTCACAAAAGATTTTATAACTTCCTGGGCTGCTTGTGTTGACTGGTAGCTCAGCACATTCTGGCTATAGAAAACGGTAAAGCAAAACAGCGATGAAGGAGACTTTCATGTAGGCAAGCTCCAGGAAATATTAGGAAGCTTATTAAAAAGCAATAGTTTCATAGCATCTCCTACTAAATAAATAGTATTTGGCTAGTGTCTGACATAACAGATAGGGATGCTCCAATTCATTACTCAGGTGCTGTCTCTGGGGGCATTTGGAAGCAGACTGCTCAGAAGTGTAACCTGGGTCGTAAGAAATCTACCTCCATACAGGACGTTGCAACAAGGACTTGTTTGGCTGTAGGCTTGACTGTTTTTTCTGTGAAATATAAATTGGCTGGGTAAAAGACATCACCCAGGTTTTCCACCGACCCTTAGTCTAAGCTAGCTACAACCCCTTTCAAGCTTTTTTACATTCACTCCTCTACTAGCTGCTTGTTGTGGATCTTAATAGAGAAATCAGCTTCTGATCTTCCAAGAACTGAGATTCTTGAACAACTTTCCTACAGACATAGTGAGGGAGAAGAAAGAAAGAAGGATTATGAGGTGAATTTCAATGCCCTTATGAAAGGGATTATAGACCAGCTATCCCTGCAATAACAGCCATCTGTGGTTGGTGGTTCAGGAGTTTCCTTTGCTTGTCCTTGCAGATTTGTCCAAACTCAAAAGGACTAATGTATTTTCAAAAGCTTCAGGTTCTTTCTGGAGCCCAGCAGCCAAAGCTGGCTAGCTGAGACGTGGATTCTTGCTGCTGAGATGCAGGCTCAGAGCTCAGCCATGCCAGCCTTCACTCAAAAGTCATTTGGGTCCTGTGTATTCTGCTGGATTCTTCTCCTAGTCCTGTCTCGGTCTCACAGTGTGGTCTTGGGAGATTCAAGCCATGTACACATCACATTTTCTGATCTAAAACAACGGGAGAAGCATTCCATAAACCACTGTTAAGAAGGCAGTGATGGGAAACAGCTCTGAGATGCATAAAGCACAGTAGATGTGCAAATTGTTATTCCAGTAAGCCCTGCAACACAGAGTCCATCGCTTGGAAGGCATCAAACCAAGCATTTTTACAACCTCAGCTTACCCTTCTCTAAACTTAAGACTCTCATTCTGCTCCCCTGGCCACGTCTCCCGTCACCACCCCACACAAGCTCTGTTTCCAGTGGGAAGGCAGAAGGAGAAAAAGGAAGGCAAAAGAACAGACACACCTGTGCATTTCACATGTGATTTCCACCTACCTCCTGCCATATAGTTAAAAAAATGGTGTGTTTATTTATATATAAATAAATACACTTTTTTATCGCTGCAACTTGTAAATAGGAAATGAAGTCACAATCCCCGAAATTATAATGGCAGGCACACAAAGACACAGTTGCTGGCATGGAATTCAATTAACAGATAGTAATCACCCTTGGGTGACTGTGTGAGGTGGAAATATACAGGCATGCTAATAAGTAATATCTTAAAGCCAAGGCGTTTATCAGCCAGCAGCCAGACATGGGCATAAGTGTGGGTAGACAGCACTGCTCTGGGATATTTAATAAAACTCGCTCTCTTCATTTGAGGATTTGTGTTTAATCATTTGGTAACATTTTAGAAACATCCAGGCTGGGAAGCTTCTCAAACGGAACTGCTTAGGTCAGAAAACGTAGAGAGTTATTTACTGATACTAAAATAGCCAAAGGAACAGAGTGGATTCTAGGTAATATTAACAAAATTCTTTGTTGCCATCTTTTTGACCTTTTGAGTTTCTGGGGTATGCCTGCTACGTGAATCACAGCCTTATCTGGGGGAACATGCAGACGGCGTTCATTAATACTGGGAAAGCAAATGATTGAACTGCTCTTTAAAATAAAATTTTTAACTCTTTTTTGCTTGGTTGAAAGCCTAAAGCTAAGATAGTTTTCTTCTAGGCTCCTTGAACTTTAATTTGCATTGCATTTCGGGCTTTCAAAGGCTTCAGGCAGGCCAAGATTTGTCATCCACTGAAAGATGTTCAATTCAAACTTTCTCATCAGGGCTCTTTTTGTGCCACAGCAGTCGGTTGAATTTTCAGGACTGTTTTGCATGTCTAAATACTGCTGCTTGGAGGAAAGGCAAATCCAGAAGCAAAGTCGTGGGTTTCTTTAAAGGAAGGTAGTTGAACTTAGTAAAGATATTTGTTAGGATCTTCATGCAGAAGAAATATAAGGCATGGTGTTAGTACATTCTTGGTTAACTCTCTAGGGTTAAAGCTAGTACATTCTTGGGTAACTCTCTAGGGTTACAGCATTCATCAAATGAAAGTGGTTTGGAGCAGGACAAATGGAGGCCAGCCAGCCTAGTCATGGGACAGGCAGAAAGCAGCATATGTCAGCCATCACCAAGGCAGGCTGGAGGCTTTTGGCTGGGAAGCAGATGGTGTTGCTGGTAGACTCTCTCACTGCTTTTGGTTTTGCCTCTGCTCTGAGTAAGCAGTCGTGCCTTTTGTGGTCATCAGCTCTGCCCCTGCAGCCAGGTTGGTGGCAGCGGGAAAGGCCATGGTGCTTCCACTCCTGCCCCAGGAGTGGGGAGCCCTGCCCTGAGCATGCCACCTCAGGACACCGCATTGTCCCTCTCATTGGCATGGCTGCCTACTTTGCTTTGGTTTGAACATTTCTGATGTCCATGCAGGCTCCAGTGGTCACCAACAGCTACGTGGCAGGAAGGCAGCAGGGTGATTTTCTGATTTGCACTGAGTCTTGGCAATTTCGCTTTGCCAAAGGAATCGTAAAAGGCACAGGTGGGCTGAGACAAATGTTAAAGACAGGCTGCGGACGTGCTACCAGCACCCTCAAGCAGGTACTCCCAGTACCTGCTTCTTTTCCCTGGGTGATTCATGTGGTCTTCCAAGCTGGTGGCCGGAGCCCCCTCTGCCAGCCATTTCCCACACGGCTGGCAGGCAGCCCAGCCTGGGCTGTGCTCAGGAAGCTGTAAAGTGGCTCTGAATAGCTGCTGTGAAGCCGTCCCTGCGCTGCTCCTGTCACAAAGAGTTTTCAGTGCCCGCCTTGCTAATGGATGGGTTTCTCCTATACAGAGCACCGAACAATGCGGTGATACATTCAGGTTTTATTAGTGTGAGTTTAGCGTGGCCGCATTATTCATAATGGCAGCGCCACAAGAGAACTGCACAGTTCATCCCAAACGGGAGCCCATAAATCCTGGAAGCCACGCAGCACCGTCGAGTGGTGTGTTTTCACCACTTATTTTGCAGGGAAGCTATTTGTATTCCCTCTGTATGTAAACCCAAGCTGTCTTAATATTGCAAGCCCAAACTGTGTTGGAGGAGGTAATAACAACAAAAAAATTGCAACCAGTACATTTCGGAAAACTCAGACATCACTCGGCGATACCAAGGCTGGGTACCCACTGCCAAGGAAGGGGGGAGCGGGTGCTATGGTGGGGCAGCCTGCCAGCCCCTGTGCACTGCCAGAGGGGCTCAGCCCTTGCCCATCTACAGGTTATGGATGTGGAGCCCCCATGGCCCTATGCACAGGACAAGGAGAGACTTTGTGTTTCTGCTCTCTTGGTTTCTTTTGCAAAAGAGCAGCTGCCATAGCAGGGTGCGTGAAGTACGCTCAGTGGAGATACCTCAGTAGGCAGAGCGTAGGTAAGTTGGTCAAAAAGTTCAAGTCGATTGTAATTTACTGCGAGGAGGACATGTCACCTGCCTGGCATAAATCAGGCTTGGCAGGCATCAGGAAGCAGTTCAAGCTATACGTCCATGTGCTGCCATGCTTGGCTAAGGAGGCTGTCACCGTGGCAGCCGGGCTGGGCTGGCAAGGAGAGCCGGTGGCAGCTCCGGGGGACCTGGGCTGAAGCGACTGCCTCGCTTCATGTAGGCACCAGGTGACTGTGGGAGACTGCGTGCTTCTGTGCTCAACCTATTTACCCAGAAACAAAGGGCTACCCAAGCTATTACCAGTTTTTCAGCCACCACCTCTTGTAAAACTCCTGTCCCTGCTCCAGCAGCCTTCTCATGGGCTGGAAGCCAGGCAGCACCTGCCCCCTCATCACCCACGGCCTGAGCACTTTTTCTGTGATACTGCACAGCACTCATTAAAGGAAACATTTGTTAGAAGAACTGTCTGTATTCTAGATGGTGACTTCTATTAGTTGACTCAGACCCAATGCGTCAGGGGAAATAGAGAGTGGCCTCTTGTAACTTTTGTAGGAAATATTGTCTGAATTTGTGGAGACCCTCCCCCTTCCCGCCTGCATCTGCACCCTTTCGCGTAAGGCCATTAAAGTAATAAACCCTGGGCTGAGAGAGGAACCTCTGATTTCTCAAGTCTTACATCTGAAGCAAGCTCTCTGCACTCCTACGGTTACTTGGTTGGCTGTTGATATTGTAACTGGAAATGCTGACAGCAGCTACTAAAGGTTAAACACGTTTGTAGAAAATCAATAGTGTGATGCCCCCTTCTCCCTCTCCCCTCACTTCTGAGGGGGAAAATGGCCCCTAGGTACATGAAGAATGTAAGTTAACTCCAACTCAGAACACATGCATTTATGCAAGAGGCTTAAAGGATATCTTTTATGATCCTAGTACAGCCACGCTCCTCTTCATTCAGTGCTTGGGAGAGTGACTGAGGCTCCTGCAGTGTTGGTTATTATGCAGGGCATGTGTTTTAAAACGTTAAGTACCTTGATTGTCTCTCACATAGCTAGTGCTGTCAGCAGTTTGCACAGTGCTTTTATGTGTCTTTTTCCTCCCTGAGATACCTGTGTTCAGTTCAGAACTGATTCTGCTTCTGAAGCAATTCATTAAACATCTTCAGTGCGCCACTTCTGTGAAGAGGTCAATTTGTTCCTTCTGCCTAGCGATGCAAAACTCGGGGCTTCAGTTGGTAAATGCAAGTATTAGAAGCATTTCTCGCTGTTTGACTTACGCTTTCCTTCAATCTATCCTCTCTAGCGATCCCTTCCTTTAACACAGGCAGTTATTATTCATGAAATGTGGAGGCTGGTGCCACCATACCAGTCCAGGGCAGGTGCAGTTGGGGGGTCTGGCACGCACACACTCCTCTGTTCGCCCGCTTCTGGAGGAGACTTTTTTCAAAGGAGAGAAACTAGCTGCTTCTTTATGTTCCTTTGTCTTTCTTACGAGGTGCCAATGTTGTGTTAGGTTGGTACACATTTCTGTGATGGGGTTCCTGGAGCACAACCAGCCTGAAGATGTTTCCTAATGCAGCTCATGTGCAGGCTGTTGGATACCTCTGGGACATCTCTGGCTTTTGGTCTTCTCCCAGGTGGCCTCCCTGGTGACTAAAAACAGGACTCCGGGAAGGAATCCTGTCCCTGAAACCAATTTTGTAAGTTTTTTTTCCTTGCCTTACTGCTTGAAGAGTGGATTTATCCATAAGTCTTCAGGGAGGTGTTATCTATAAATTCCCACCCTCCCAGCCTGCCAGGTCCAAATACCTCTCTGTATCCAATACAATAGTTGTTACAGTGGGTGTGTGTGAGGTTTGTTGTTGTTGTTGGTTTATTTTGTTTTAAAATCTGGATATTTCTAATATGTAAATTGACAAATATGTAAATATCACAACTGCACATACTATATATGATAGGGTTATTACTGAAGAACAATTTTTAGACTGGATGGAGGTGGACTAAAAGTAAACTTCACCTTGATCTGGTGAGGGTCCTAGATATACAAGGTTTTCCCCTTTTTTTCCATAATTCTTACCATTGTTCTGCGGTCACTTTTTTTTACCATTGCAGCTAGGAATATGGCTGATGGTGTTTGGCTGGCACACCAGCTCTGGAGAGAGCACATCTGTTGAAATAAAAATTGGTAGGTGTTTATAGAGTTATCCAGAGGACCTTGGTCAATATTTAATGAGTAGGCCTAGGACAGCAGATCCTGAAGTAAATGGATATTTCTATTGGAATGTCAAATATATTAATTAAACTGCCATCCAAAGACAAATATGGGCATGCGGAGTTGGTATGTCCTCTGAACAGTGATTTCTTTGGTTAAATTCTTATATTGCTTATTGCAGTAGTTACAGCTTTTTTTTTGGCAAGATTTCTATTTAATATAAGTGATTGAATATAATTTTTCTGGGCTGTATTTTGCATATGATGTAGTTTCTGTTCTGGAAATCCCTGGTGTTATTTTTCTTTTTTCCTTTTTTATTTATTTATTTTTTAGACAAAGTCAGCTAGTAAATTTAAGATGCAGAACTGATTGCAAAAAGTACCTGGAGAACATAAAACAGTGGGGTTTCAGAAGTAGAGGACTCTCAGAGCTAGTAGCTTGTGAAAACTTTGCAATTATATTCCTCCTGATATAATACTATTTTCTTTCTTTCTTTTATCATAGAAAGGGTCTGCAGAAGTATGTGCTTGAATCACTAAACATGTCCAGTTCTCAAGGATGCCAACCAACTCGTTACTCTTTGTTTTGATTCAGATGAAATATTTTCAGCCTGTGGTTCGTTTCCAAAAAAACAAAACCAAAAAAAGCCTGAACAGTAAGTGATGCCTCACATTTCCTGTTGGAAAAGATTTCAAAAGCTCGTAAAATGTCTCCAGCCCATACAATATATCACGTCATACTAATTTATGGTAGTCAATGAACAGTTGGAAATGGTGGAGGAGAGAGATGGAGAGCCTATAATATTCTGCTTTATTCAGAACTGTATATCAGAGGGTTTTTTTTTTTCCTTTACACAAAACTCAGGCACAGCCTCTACTCTTCCTTGCTTCAGGAAAAAAAAGAAAGAAATAAAGAAAAAATCCGCATATTTGTATTATATTATGTTCTCCAAGTAGCAAATTCCCTCTGCCAACTATCTGTGGGTGTGCAGCCCTTCGTCGGGAACATGCTGTATCTTCTGAGTTCCTGTGTTTGCGATATCACAGTGCTTTTGCTCTGCAAAGGCATGAATGGGTCCATTATGAGGGGCCGCTAGATAATTAAGATTCTGAGAGGGGTAGGCTGTTAAAAGCGTGTTTAGTGAGGAAATTACAAGGCCAATAAAAAAAAAATGTCTTTGCAAGTTCCGATTGTATTCTTTTTTTTCTGTGGGTCTAATTTTTCAAGGTCTGGCTGGATCACGGTGTTTTCTTTCATCCCTTTTTTTTTCTCTCCACAACAGGAGCTGAGGCTGGAATCTAAGTCCGAGTTAATGAAGCTACCTCAAAGTTGAGAAGGAAGAGAATAAACCACAGCTCTGAGGCACAGACCACTGGAGATTCCTCTTTCAAACCCTGCCTCTGCTGCTCACTGGAGTTATTTGATTTGGGAACAAGATAAGAATTCACAACATATGATTTGTAGAAATAACCTGGAGGAAGGAAAAACAGTCAGAAATACTAATTTCAAATATCATTTTCATCTCTTGGTTTCCTAATAGTCTTTCCCAGCTCTAAATATATTAACCAAATATAAAGCCCAGACTTCAGGGAAGTTGTGCACCAACTGACAAATGCATCTCCAAATAGCCCACAGTTCAGCACTTCTTATTCTGTCAATACTCTGTGACCAGGGAAGGTTTGGAGCATAATTCTCTCCCAGTTATTCATCTTCTCACTTTCTCCCTTCCCCCCCACCGTAAGAAATACACCTGGCAATTCATTGCTGATTTCCCAGGAGTGTTATTCATGCCAGTTTATTTATGTATTTGTTATTCAAGTGCAAACTATTGAAGTTCCTTGTGGTAACCTGCAAATCAAACTGATAGAGACAGAGGGCTGGCTGTCACATGAAGTACTGTGGAGCCAAACATGGGCATTGTGGCTGCTGTTGCCCCTAAGTGAGGGGATGTGAGGAACAATTCAGCCTGCCTGATGCTCAGGACTGCCCAGCCCTTGGCTAGAGTTGGTAGAGAGAAGCAGTCAGCATCCTTGCATTAAGCAAAGTCTCTGCTATGGATGCCTAACCAGACAAGTAGTCAGCATCCTTGCATTAAGCAAAGTCTCTGCTATGGATGCCTAACCAGACAAGTAGTCAGCATCCTTGCATTAAGCAAAGTCTCTGCTATGGATGCCTAACCAGACAAGTAGTCAGCATCCTTGCATTAAGCAAAGTCTCTGCTATGGATGCCTAACCAGACAAGTAGTCAGCATCCTTGCATTAAGCAAAGTCTCTGCTATGGATGCCTAACCAGACAAGTAGTCAGCATCCTTGCATTAAGCAAAGTCTCTGCTACAGATGCCTAACCATGGCAGTGGAGCAGCTCCCACTGTCGTCTGCCCAGGTGTCTTCTTTCTTCAGTGCTGGTAATGTATCATTGGCTGACACTGGGCATATATTTATGGCTAACCCCTTCACGCACAAAATTTGGGCTTCAGTTTTGTATTGATTAAAGTCTGGGTGATGTGTGTATGTGGGCAGGGCCACTGTGCCATTTATCTACTGCTTCCCCCCCAGGCGCAGTGGTGCAGCGAGGGGTTTCGGTGCGGCCCTTGATGGTGACCCCTTATGGCCAAGGGGGATCAGGAGGCAGCAACTCATGGCTCTCAGTGCTGGACAGCCTGAGGAAGGTTTATGGGGTGGGTATGTGTCCTGTGGGTAATGGCGTGGGGGTGATACAGCAACCCCCCAGGCCAGACACTCCATGGGTATTGCCTACAGTGACCATAGCGATGGTCTTTCTCTCAAACACAAGACACTGTTCACCCTACAAAAGTTCAGATAGACGTGCTGCCTGTTGCCACACACTCAACATTTGGGCTTTAAATTTTGTGTTGATTACAGCTATTTATTAGGATGGTGTTTTAATATTTTTCTGCAGCATCTTGTTCTGCATGCCTTCACAAGGACTTAATTGTCTTCAGGAGGCCATTTAATACAACTGTGCTTTAGCATGTTAGTGTAATAATTTATTGTGTTAAAGTGTCAGAACTGCAACTAGGAGAAATCTATATTAAGGCTGATGAGAAAGGGACAAATTCAGCTTGGAAGATGGTCAACTGCAAAATAAAAAGCGTCTCTACCATGGCACTTGTTTCTAAGCTCCCTTCTTCCTGTTCCTGATTTTTTCCACCAGTATTTCTCATAATTTATACAGATCCATGTGACATAGTCCTTTGTTACTGTGTGAAAAACCTATACAAATGAGGTTCATTGATTACACAGAGGAAGAAGCGAAATTCTTGTCAAATGCTTAGAGAAATCAAATCAAGAGTTGTCATTTTTTTTTACTGACTTAGTATTGTTTCCTTTTGTAACAAAGGATAAAAATGTGA
The DNA here is from genome assembly GCF_001431845.1 of Calidris pugnax. Taxonomy (NCBI): domain Eukaryota; kingdom Metazoa; phylum Chordata; class Aves; order Charadriiformes; family Scolopacidae; genus Calidris; species Calidris pugnax. Next base: position 31,291,920 of record NW_015090922.1, on the reverse strand, counting down.
TTTTGAAATTGTTGTGTTCCTTTGTATGGTATATTGGTTTCCATATAGTAGGAATCTCAGTGGGAATATGCTGATTTACACTAGCAGGAGTCCTAGTTACTTATCTGAATGCCATCTTGCTATGTTATCTTGGTAGAGACATAAAGTTCCTGTGTTTTTCATGTGACCTTGTCTCATCTGCAAAGCTCACATGTTGTTGCCACTCCAGGAAAGGTTACTGGTGAGAAATGTTTGAGCTTTAAATGGATTCTTAATTTTGAGTAGGATCCATTTTTTTAATGGGTTGAAAACCACGCTTAGATCCAAATACCTCCAGAAGTTGAGAAGATTCAAACTTGGATTTGGACTGAATTGTGCAGCTTATGTTTCTAATATATAGATAATTCAGTGTGCAAAGAGCGTACATGCACATGCGTGTATGCACACACATATACACAACACCCACGTATTGATACACACCCACACAAATGTATGTTGCTTCAGAGTTGTACTTGGAAATGAGAAGTGACATTTATCTTCCACTGGAATTCCATCAGTGTTGACAATATTTCCTAAAGAAGAATTCAGATTTAAAAGGTTTTAAAATAATTTCTTGATAGCTAAAGAAGTTACTGATGGAAAAAATCCAAGGAATTAATTGCAGTTTTTTTGGACAATATCTCTCATTGCCCATAAGCTCAATTTTAGACAGATCTAAATTGCTTCTACACGACTAGGATATTTTTAAATGTTCATTGGTTTCTTATTATTGTTCTCTACTGATGTCAGTATAAAATTTTGATTTGAGGTAGATCATAATAAACAGGAGGATCCTTTTTATGTGGCTAATGCAAGGTAAATAATTTAAATTCTGGGAATGTGAAGGAGTGATTGGCAGGGGGAGGGAAAGGATGTTGTGTGGGCTGGATGGCAAAGCAGGGAATCAAAATGTGGAAATGAAGTAGACGTAGAAACATTCCAGCTGTTTTGGAGAAAATCACTGTCTGATTTTTGGTTTTGCAGAAACAAAGGCAGGGTGGCCTGGATTTGAATCCTGTTTTACCAGCAAATCCAGTGTTCAGGATCATTTGCATAACCAATTCCAGCTTTGGCTCACGTCTGTTCTGAATAAGCAGTTAAGCAGTTTGGGTATTTTTCAGTTCCCTGTGGGCTGGCAGAGAAAAGATATGCAGCACAGAGGACTGAAGGAGATGATTTGTTTAACTTCTGCTAGCCTGTATGTATGCATCTCCCCGAAGGTAGCAATTTTCAGCCACCCTCATTCCTGGGTGGTGTACCAGGCGGAAAGCGCTGCTCTCGCAGAGGGAAGATGTTCGATGCTCAGTGCTTTGAACACCTATTTACAAAAGTTTTAAGTAATTTAGGAACAGATTAGAGCTGTCTCCTAAAAACCGGGATTGCTCTGAACCTGGTGCGGGTTCCAGCTTGGCAAGGGGACCTCCAGCTGACACAGGAGAAACAGGGAAAGCAGCCAAGCATTATATGCCTCCCCAAACCCTCATCTATAAGCTGGTGCTAAACCTCTGCTGTACTGCAGACTCTTCCTGTGAGAGTCCCCAAATGTACAGTCAGCACCCAAAATCACAGGAGCTGCTGGTGCAACTGACTTTCATCAGCAGGTTTATGGCCGTAAGGTTTTTTGGTGGTGTTCTTTTTTCTGTCTGGATGTGACTTTAGACCTGGACCACAAGCCTTTAAAATTGAGACCAGCAACCTTTGCATTCATTGTCTCTCTCATGCATGGACACATGCAAGCTTGAGAAAACAGTTGACTGTGCTGTTGAGGAAGTACAGGACATGGTTTTCACTGCTTTAAAAAGGCAGCTATTTGGCTAATGCCAGCCCTCCACAGACCCAGACAAGACTGTATCCCCCTGGTGCAAAGTGCCCCGCAAACACAAGGTGCAAGACAGCTCCTGCCCCCAGGGATTTGCCATCCCCTTTCACAACCTGCAGAGAGGGAGGATAGCGTGCCCGAGGCAACACAGGGGACCAGCTGGAAAGTTGAGAGAGGAACCCCCATCTCTGGCCGGCACTTTGCACCATGAGCTTTGCTCTGGTTGCTTACTGTTTTGCCACAGCAGCACTCCGCTGCACTAATTAGGATTAGGTCCCCATTGCACTTAATGCTTCCTGAGCACAGTGGAGGAAGCAAACCCAGTCATGAAAAGCTCGACAGTTGTAGCTGCTTAATTGATGGGGTTATTTTAAATCCAGTCAGTTAAACTGCTGCGGACACCCTTTATTATAGCCTAGGCAATTTTATTTCAAGTTAGCTTTAATCAATTAGGAATTGATTTTAGCTAAGTCGGTATAAGAACATCTGATCTGGTTTAACAAAATTGCTTTTAGAGAAGTGAAATGGGTGCAAATTCAGCACGGGCCCAAGAAAGGCTTTCTCTTTTTTGCTTGCTAATGATCAGGTAGAAGTTATCCTCGTTAAAACCCTAGATCCTGCACAGCCGCAGCAGATTCTATCCCAGTCTTAAGTCCTGGTGAGATAAAACGTCTAGAGAGGGAGATGATGGGGGGGGTTATCCGAACGAAGGGCTCTCTCTCCCCAGCAGCTTGTCCCACAGGCACCCCCTCTCCCCGGCCGCACTGGGGAGCGGAGGGGGTGCGGGGCAGTGAGCAAGGGGTGAGCTCGGAGCTCACTGCCTCTGCCCTGCCCCGGCTGCGGCTCCCCAGGCCACCGAGGCAGCCAGACATCTCCATCTTGCTCCCTGTGTTTTCATGCACTTGTTTTCTGGCAGGTTAGTGCTTTAAAGAGGTTCGCAGAAGTGGCTGAGCTGGAAGTACGGCCAGGAAAGTGGCTGGGGAGTTTGGCAGGGAGCAGGCAGGGGAAGCAGGAGCTCCACTTCTTGGCAGAGGTGAAGCACTATATTGTGAAAATGGAAATGCCAGGAGAACTGAGAATTATCAATGGAGAATTTCAAGACGTGACCAATTGCTAATGCTGTCTCGCCTTCAGGACTATGAAACATTTGCAAGGTCATATTATTTTGATGGCTTTTTCCCCAACAGATTATTCTGATATTTTAACCACGTTGTAAAATCGGTAATATGTTTAAGAAAACTCCCCCTGTTATCTTCAATTTGCTGCTGTTGTTTTTATCGTGATCATTAAAGGTCTCATACGGGAACTTTCTGTCACAGAATGGTGAAATCTTTCATTTCTGTTCTCATAAATGGTAAGAACAAAGCTACTGCAATCAGTAGTACTCCTACTTTTGCTACTATCAGAAGAAAAAAGTAGGATTTCTACCTAGGACTTGTTTACTTTGTGCCAGAGCTGTTCCCAAGCCTGGTTTCTTCTGTAGGCACAAGTAGTGTTAATGAGGTGTTAATGTGTATGTAGGCGATGCAGCCGTAGACTTGCCTTTGATCAGTCAGTGTTATTTCCTTTTTTTTTTTCCCCTTCCCTTTTTTTTTTTAACCTCAAAAAGCTGTTTGCACCACCAGAGCCTGTTGACTTAACAGAAATTTCTCCAGGAGCTGAAAAAACTTCTGAAAACAATGCGCAGTAAAACTCCCACTGACTGCAGTGGGGTCAGTATTGTTCCTTTGATTGTAATTGTTTGAAGAGCAAAAACATATTCTCAAGGGTTTGCCTACACACAGTTTTTCTACTGTTTTAAATATAGGCTTAAAACTAGTATATTGAAAGCAGTTATATAGAGCCTAGTACAATGCAGTTGTGTTATTATCAGGCTGTTTATGCCAATCTTGCCTAATCCCACAGATCCAGAGGAGCTCATAGTGCCTTCCTACCTATATCAATACCATAACTTCAATGTTTTTTCAAAAATGCACCCTTAAGGAGCTAACTTGGCACAAGGACTGGATGTGTCAGGCTTGAGTTTCTTGGCTTATAATTATTAACACACATGAAAAATGAAAGCAAGGCATTTAAAGTGGGAAAGCTCTAGAAAGTAGAAAAATGATGCTTTCAACTTATTGATGTGGGCTTCCTTATCCTGTCACCTTTGTTATCGCTCTTACTCACTCTTGCTGACATAAAGCAGCATTGCCTCATGTTTATCTGAGTCTCACAGAAAACCAAAACAATCAGGGCATCTGTGTGTGCCTTATGTGTGTGGGACCTTTAAAAAGTAAAAACATACAAAGTGGAGTTAAAAAGGTGGTCAGTTCAGTGCTCGTGTCTCCATTCCCAGACTCCCCAGCCATCTCCTTAAGACTCTGATGCCTGGAACAATCATGTTTTCGAGCAGACGATTGCATGGGTTTCTGCATCTGCTGCTCTCGGGAGACTCTGTTTGCCACAGTGCCTTACAAGCTGCCAAGAACGGGCTCCACCACACCAGGCACTGCAGAACCAAGCCAGCAGACAGGTCCTGCCCTCCCCACTGCAGCCAGTGCCCTGTAACTCTCCTGGCCAGGCACGGCAGCAGGGAGACGCGAGGTGCCCAGCGGGAGGACATGGGGAGTTGGCAGCAGTCAGCTGGCGGTGGGGAAGGCTGGCGGTAGGAGGTTTCCTGAGGAGGGGAGAAGCTGAAGTGGAAAAGGAGGGAAAAGTGAAGTGAGAAAGAAAAGCTGGGGAAGACGGATGTTCAGAAGAAAAGTGTGCAGGATGCTGGTGGAAGCAGCCCACCGGCACAAATTGACAACCCCGTCAAAACTGTATAAAAAGCTCCAGGAGCAGCTGGAGGCTCCCGGTGCTGGCAGCTCTGTAGCTTTCCTTCCTGGCTGGGGTCTTGTTCTTGTTGCAGTTTTCCCCCACAAGCCACATGGCAGGAGGAGAAATCAGGCTTGAATCATGGGGAAGTGATTTAAATCAGCCAAGTTGAGCTACTGTTCCAAATCCTACTTTAGATGATGCCTGTCTCTCCCTTGTAACTATAGAAAGCCCTGGATAGATTATCTTTGCCAGACTTAAGTCAACTTTTGGAAGTAGTCCTCTTCCTTCTCTCTCCTAATTCACCCGAGAATGAGGAGGGAGGGAAGGAGAGGTGGCTCATTGCATAAAGCTATGTCCAAGGCTTGTGGAGATGTACAACAGCTGTGAGACTGGGTCCCAGTCTACCCAGCCCCTTGGGTCCAGAGGTTTCTGCCTCATTTACCTCTGATGACTCCAGTTCTGCCTGTTCCTTTTTTTGTTTTTGTGATTGGGAAGAACACAAAAAAACCTAAAACAGGAGAGGGAAAGTTTAAACATGCTGGCAAAGAAGAGGCATGGCAAACTATGTACCTCTGTGTGAAATGCTTGTTTATAAGCCTGAGTGAGGTGTCTGGGTTTGCTAACTGAGCCTGAGTGAGCCTGCCACAGCAGAGGCAGACGTCTCACAAGGTAAAATGGGTGGCCCTGGAAGCATTTGCTGTTTGCAGTGAGCAGCTCTGGCAACAGCTGCTATAAATTTCCTCATCTTCTATTTCTTCCTCCCCCGCTCCGGGTTTATGTTTTGTTGTTCCAGTTGGGGTTTAATGTGCTTTCCAGTTTCCTCTATTTTTCTTTTTGAGTGTGTTTTGATTTTTTCAATACGAAGTCGCTGCCGACGAAAGGTGCCAGCCTATTTAACAGCTGCCTGGAGATAAGTGCTCAGGGGATGCAGACAGCAGGCACAGCATGGGTGGCAGTGTCGGAGGCCAGCGAAGACATCGCTTGGGTGGGCAGCACCGTGTCTCCTCGGCCTCTGTGTTCATTTGCCCCTTCAGCTGGGCTGCTGAGAGTGTGTCACAGGTGATGCCAATTTTTGGAATGAGGACTTAGTGCTTTGGATGTGAAAGCATGCCGTATGTTTTCACACCTGAAAGCTTTTCAAGGAGGGATCTGAGATGTTTCCTTTTATGTGCATACGTTGAACTTTCTTTGCCTGGGTTCAGACTTTTTTTTTTTTTCTTAACACATATGGTGATTGCTTCCAATGTGTGCTTATAGAAACTGGAGACATTTGCATTCCTAGTTTAGGAAAAGATGGGAACTTGACAGATACTTGATTTGAGTTGGCTTGTTATTTCTAGTTCTGGCTTATTGCAACCACAGTCCTTACTGCTGTATCTCTATTGATTGCAGACAGACATCCTGAGGGATAACTCTGTCTTCCCTTTCATTTAAAAAGGAAAAAAAAGACATGTCTCCAGACCTGCTACTTGTGAAGACAGACACAAATATGTAATGCAGACTGTTTGGTGAGATTGAAAGTGTGTCCCTGTGAGCTCTAAAAAGTCATCATTTATTCACCCTGTCTTCTCTGTCCTTCTCTGAGGTGCCCTTGGTAACCCACGGCACCAGCGCTCAGAGCTGTGCTGGGAAGGATGCAAAAAATAAGTGCTTGCCATTGCTCGGGTTAACCTAGCAAGAAAGTGCTGAAGCGAAACCACGGAGGTATGATTTCAAAGCTTTCCCAATTCCAAACCAACACCTGACACCCCCCATTCCCGCCCCCTCATTTGTGTCCAGCCAGGCAAACGCCACCTGAGCCCTCTGTTTAGCAGGTTTGGGACAGTTTTCCTGGGCCTTCTCCAGTGAGGAAATGGCTGAGGGGTTGGTTTATATTTGCATCTCCAGTGCAGCAGAGTCCCTGGGAGTGTCTCCAAATGTTGCTCCTAGCAGATAAAGGCCCTGACCATGTCCCATTGTCTGAGTACTGCAGGAGGAGAGGACAAATAGGAGTATCTGCTGGCTCTGAAGAGCTCACCTCTGTCATTACCAAAACTGAATCAAAGACTCCAGTTCTTCAGCGTTGCTTTCTCTTGACTGCCATCCTTGGGCTGCTGCTCTGATTTCCCTTTAAGACACTTCAAGGTGTGACTGCTCTGAAAGTGAAGTCAAAATTTGGGACAGATGAAACCTTGCCACAATTTCAGGAGCTTTCAAAAAATCAAGGGGAGCCAAAAGTTCATCAGTTTCTTAAATAATTGTTTCTGCTTTCAAACATAGATGTCACCCAAGAGGACACCAGACTCCTTAATAATATGGAAAAAGTGCCAAAAGCTTTACCTTTAGATAGTATTAAAAGATAAAAATGCAGTGCCCAGAAGTTCAAATATACAGAAACATAGGGAACACAAAATGGATGGTAGAAGTGGGCTAGATTTAAGTCCTCTATTGTGAGTGCCTGTGGCAGTGCAACTCCTGTAGCAGGAAACTCAGCAAACTCAGGTTAGTAGTCAGGAGTTTACCTCTGGCCTCTCCGATCATCTGAGGGGTCTCTGCTAGCAATACCCATGCCTCTTCATTTAAAACCAGTGTAGTCAAGTTCTCAAAACCATTGAGGATTCCCACAAACACAGGCCTTTGCCTCATACATAGGATGAGAAGACAGTCGGTCTTCAGCTTTTGTACTTCATTCTTTCAGCTCCTAGAAGGCGAAATGAGACTAGGAGAAATGACAAACATCATGCTTCAAGTCTGAAAAATCTGCAGTTGCCAGAGTACAAATCTCTTCGAAGTAACATGCTTACTGTCTCTCATTTAGTGAATTGATCTGATGGCTTACCTTTCTGAGAAGCCACTGCCTCACTTGCTCATTTAGTTTTCCACCCTCCTTCCAAGCCCCAGACCATAGACCTTTCTAAGCAAACTACATCACCTGTTGGAAGGAGATCTCTATTCATTCTTGCCAAATGAGAGAAAATCAAAATCCTTGCTGAGCAGCAGTAAAAGAGCAGCGTTGCTGTCTGGAATTGCATCAGGAGCTCCCTGCTTATTAGGCCCTGTAACTGCTACAGCAGGGAAACAACTAGCTGAGCTTGTTCAAAAGCCTATGGATTCTTTCTTGCATTAAGTTAATTAGTGAGATATGAAACAAGCAGCTAACACACAAAATAAAAGGATTAGGTATCTCGTATCTTACTAGTTCAGTGGAATTGCAAGGAAAAGGGATCTTTCTTGTCACTGATAAGAAATAAGTGTCTTATCCTTGCTTCAATTTTGAGCAAAATTTATTGTGTGGTTTACCTGCTGATGGGTGGAGAACATTCAGCTGCTGAGGCAAATGTGATAACAACTAATCCAGAGAAGCTTGTGTGACTAGTTAGCACTTGGACATAGTGCTCTCTGACCACTTGTTTCTGGCTGAGAAGCACCCACTCCTAATTCCTTTCTGCACTCACTCCAATGGGAAGCTGCAGGGAGGAGGAAACTCACAAATGAGCACACTTACTCCTCCCCAGCACTTAGCAGCACCAGGAAAATAAGGCAAACAGATGGGAGCCAATGTATCATCCAAATGAAATCCCACCCTTCGTGAAAATGTGCCAGCTGAAGAGGAGACAGGATTCTTATGGGTGTCCTCTGCCATAGATAACAAATGTGACTTTTTTGGCTCAAAGGTAGCCAGCGAGTGCTTTGCTTTTTTCCTCCTTTGGGTGCTTGTCATCTTGGCCAGGTGGTCTCTGAAGCTTGGGAAGTGCAGAATTACGAGACTTTCCAGAGAAAGCTCCAGATGCCCTTGGCAAACTCTTGTTTCCCCTAAATCCTGCTTTCCTGCTGTGTTTGTGGCTGGGGCTGAATTTTGCCCAGAAAGACTAGCAGTTACTTAACAGGCTCTTTTGTATTTTGCATGGACAGGATGCATTTCCGTCTGGTGTTGCAGTGGCAGGTTTTCCTTGCCTTGCTGACAGGCTTCATGTTGTCATGAACAAAACTTGCTTTTAATGGGTATTGGGATCCCTCTCTCCTTCGTATGTTTCAATTGTGACATTTGGAAATATTACTCAGGAAATCTCTCACCATCTGGGCCTCCAGCAGCCTCAACACCTGCACTGTTGATGCTCCCTCGCCTCTCTCAACAGCGAGCCCATCTCTTCCCCTGCAGCTGTCCCCTTCAGACTCTCTTCCTCGGCCTGCCAGCAGCTTCTCCAACAGCAACCAGCTTGTGGATCCTGGCCAGCGCTTTTTCCCAGACTATAAATCTGATGGGAGCTTTCTCCACTTGCAGTCAAAGTTCATTTTCCATCCCTTGCCATGAAGTGAAGAACGCCTCTGCAGCATTTGAGGAGGCACAGATTTACCTGGACATCTCCCCAGCCTGCTTCTTGGTAACAAGCCATCACTTATCTGCAAAACGTGTAAGCCAAGTGCTGCTTCAGCCTGAGTTTTGGAGGGGCAGTTTAGGGCTGCCTCCTTCCCTTCTCTGCTACAGTGCAGGCTCACTGTGTCCATGCAAAAGGTTCTTACCCTCAGCTTCAATCTCACCTCTGCTTTGCTCTGTGTCTCCATCAGCAGCAAGCAGCCTGTTGAATAGCCCTCTTCCTCTGTTTCATCCTCCATGGGGGCAGGAACAAGTAAAGGGTGACTAGGAAGAGGTGTGCCTGCCAGCTCTGGAAGTGAAAGGCTGATGTCTTCACACGGCTGATGGTGGAGCTGGGGCCATCCCACAAGGTACAGGTACAACCATGCGCTACTGCTAGCCTCAACAGCCTGCTAGGACCTTCACTTCTTGTGGTAGTTCCCTGGTCTAGCTGAGATCTGAAGGGGTTGTCATCCACTCCTAAATAAAGCTGGGGATTGTCTGGCAGCAATAAAAGGCTCCTGAGATCTGCATCCAAGGTCCCAAGCAGAGCAAACTAACAGGCTGAAAGTGAGTAGGTGGGTGTGTGCAATTTGAAGTTTTATACAGACTTAAAATTATATATAAAATACTTTAAATATATATATGTATAGTTACTGAGGAGAACTGTCAGTATATCACTTAGAAACCATCCAAATTATAACACTGCAGTAGAAAGATAGATCAGCTCTACTGAAGCCAATGGAACAATGGATCAGAATAATATCCCATTTAACTTGGGTAAAGAAGGATATTTGCATAAAATACAGCATTTCAAAATGGGCAAGGTTTCTTTTAAGTCTGTGAAACATTACCGCTTAAATATACGTGATGCAAAATTTCCTTTTCTAGCTTATAAGAACCACTGTTATAGAGTTCACTAGCATGAACGGTTTTTTCCAAATTAAGTTTATACTTTACCTAGTGTGAGTACTGTACCGCTAGAAGACAGAGAGAATGTGGAATGAACATTGAGTTCTCTCTAAGTTTCACAGTTAAGTGTCATACACTAAAAGGGTGGCCAAACTGGGAGTCCTAAATACCACTAGCAATTCCGTCTAGCTAGTCAGTTTATGTAAAATCATTGACCTTGATCTGAGGATAGACCTCTTTAACACAATCAATACAGGTGCAATCAGATAAGAACATTCTACTGTTTTATTAAAGTGCATCTAATTCAAAACTCAATAACTCTCACAAATCCTTAATCAGAAAAGACATCCTGGGAGGTATTTAGGTGAGTGATCTTATAAGTCTTGCTCTCTCCTTGTTAGGATGGCATTTTACAAATAGACATGTCTGTTTCCTCTTTACCCTCCCTGCCATAATTCTTTCACTGTACCGTTGTGTTGATTGCCATGCATTTATCAAGTCTTTTTTCCCTTCATTTATTTAGAGAGATTGAGTCAAATGACAGCTTCTGCCTTACCCTGTCCCCCAGCATCACTGTAGCCAAGCATATAAATGCAAATGTGGCTCCCTTGCTGGCACACTGGGTCCTACGTTCTAGTCCATGGCTTAGATGTGTTACGCTATAGGAGATGCAGTGTTAATGCATGCTGTATAACTCAGGGTGGCCTGGGATAATGAAAGAAAACAGTCCATGTGCAGCATTATGTGGTAGCTTAAGTAGAATGAAAGCCAAAGGCAATGACTGTATTTTTAGAAATGGTTTTAAATCAAAATGATACATACTGAATAACACAAAATAAGCACATGGTAGAAAGCTCTGAGAGCACTGCTTATAGTGAGGTAATTATTATTCTTTCCAGGTGATCCTCAGCATGTTCCTCGATAATGCAAAATAAATTGTAATTTGGAGCAGTTGAGCTGAACGCTGATTTTTGTTTTAGCCATTTAAGTTCATATATGGCAGACTGAGGGCATTAGGTCTTTAGTGTAAGTGCAAATGGCTGCACATGCTTAGCCAGACCCCTGGTTCCCAGCATTGCACAAAACAGCACTTACCCAGTCTATATAATAAAATAAGAAAAAAACAAATAGACTTGTGACTATATATAGCACAGAGAGGCTCAAGCAGCTGCAGTACTGCAACAATCTCCTGAACATATGTGTCCAGTGACAAGAGAAGAGGTCTGCATAGTGGCTTTTCACAGGCAGGAGTCTTCCAGTTGTGATTTTGCTCCTTTTACTCCCCCAGACTTGAACCTAGTTATTTGGAAGCTTTATAATTTTTAAATTATGAAAAATTATTGTGCAAATATTTTGGGTCTTCCTCAACCTTTTTCCTCGCTGTTTCAATCAAGGTGATGCTTACAAAGGACATGATCTATTATGTTCCAACTGTCACACACACAAAATCACCAACATCTGAGGTAACTTCTCAGATGGCCTGGAAAGTGCTTTCCAGGAGCAGAATACTGAGTCTCCTATACCAAGTAAACCTACCCACTGGACACAGTGATATCTCCACTGGTAGAAATAAGACTGTATCCTCTCTATGAAGGGTGGTGAACCGTGATAAGCTAAAGCAGTCTGATGTCTCAATTCTGAACATCCTGAGCTCCAACCAGGACACTGGACTGGGAGCTGTTGTGTTTGGCCTCTAAGCTATTTTTTCTGTGAGCCCAAGCCTGTAGCAAGCATGTTGAGTCAAGACCAATTTGTTCAGATACAGCAGTGCTGCACTGTCCACCACACAGCACACTTCTGAATCCATCTGGCTTTAAAGCACCTGATACAGAGGCAGAATTCTTCACAGCTGCGGGCACAATGTGTGTGCAGGAAACACAGGGTGGATCAGAAGAAAAGAAGTGTCTGGGTTAAACGAAAATGAAAAGATGAGCACGTGGCATAAACTTGACTGAAGAAATCATTGCCACTTAGGCTGTGAAAGCTACCATTAGGCAACTCTTAAAAATCAGTTTATTTTCAAGAACAAGACAAGAGGCTTCAAGCCTCCCACCCTCTCCCCCTCCACCTCCCCAAATCAAATAAGAAACTCAATGCAATTTTGTTATTTAACAGTGAGAATGAGTAACCAGCTACTGGGCCAAATATGAAGAAAGACAGTGTCTTTGTCATCCAGATCAGCCCTGCATAAATATATGATGCTTAGTCAAGCAGAGACTGTTGTCCTCAACAGAGGGGTTACTGCTTGAAAGGTGATGGACTGAGCTAGTTAGTTGTGTACTGGTCAAGGTTTTCTGTTGGGGAAAATCTCAGCTATCATCTCTCTCTAAGAGTGTGACCTGGGCCAGCTTCTTCTGTCGTAAGGAGAGACAGATTGAGGGCCAGAGTGAGGAAGGACAGAGAGCAAGGGAACCCTCCTGAAATTGGTTTGGTGATGCTGCTGCAGCTACTGAGGGAAGCAGAAGAAAAGAGCTGTTTTTTCTTGCCCGGCCAACACAGTAGTAGTTGCCATCATAGATATTCTGGCCTTCCCTTCTATTCATACCAAGAGCATGAATTTCCACAGCTCTGCCGTAGGCAAAGCAGGGCTCATGGCTACTTTGCTGTTTCTGGCTCCCTACAAACCTAGACGGCTGCTCGCTTGGCCATGTCTCATCCTTGCAGTCTCTGTTGTTCTCCAAGTCCAGGGGTGTGCTTCCTGCATGCAGTGAGGATGATGCAGCCATTCCTGAGGCTGCAATTCCTCTTTGATACAGCATGATGCTGTGTTGCCTTAGCTTGGGTCCTGAGGCCAGTGAAGTATTAGCACTGAGCTGTGCGAGACCTAGTCCCTCTATCATTAGCACTATCTTCTCCAAAAGACCAAGCTGATTTATCAGATTCCACACGATGACTGGAATTAAAGGATTGATGAAACAGTTTTTTCTTTGGTTTTTTTTTTTTTTTTTTTTTTTTTTGGGGTTGGGTTTTTGGTTTTTTTTTTTTTTTCTTTTTTCTGTGCAGAAATGCCTTTTTAAGATTACCTTAGCCTTTAGGAATGCTGGAAAAAAGTTCCAGTTAGAACAAATGCAACGTATTACCAAAAACCAGGATAGATATTTAAATACTCGGTTTTTTTTTTTTTTTTTTTTAGTTTGGGGTTGGGTTTTTGGTTGTTATTTTTTTTTCCAGTTACTGAGGAGAATTTATTAAACTCAAATATCTCTTCAAAATGCAATTTTAAAAGAAGATGTGCTGGATAGCGGAATGGCTAAATGTAAAGGCATGCTAAGTACCTTGGCCTTTGCTACAAAAAGCTTTGTTGATTCAAGCCATTACTTAAAAACAAGGACTTTCACTGCTTCTGCAGCACAGCAGTCTCTCAGTAGTTACTATATCTGGCCTTATCACTCTTCTTCTGCGAGGCAAAATAATACCCTCTTTTTATTTTTTAATCAGAAGCAATATTCTGTCATCTCTGAAAGGTGTTTCTTGTATGTTTCTGCTTTGATAAATGCAGCCCCCATCATCAATCAAACAGAAATAAAATTAGAAATTATCTCTGCAGACTTCTGTGTGCTGGGCCCACAGTTCAAAAGCAGCTTCATTCTGGGGGGCTGGGACGGGGAAGAAGCTCGTGTACAGAGGTACACAACACTATAGATGAAGAGTTAAAAATGAAAAAAATACTGTTTCTTAATGTTAACAGGAAAAAGAACAGTGAAAGAGAAGGAAAAACAGCCCAGATGCTGCATTATGTCCACAATGATATGTAACAATTCCATATTAATCGAATAAAGCCATGGGCTGTGAGTACGTTTTGTGCTTTTGCCAGATGAGTTTGGCTCTGAAGGATTCCCACACCCGGTGGAAAATAAGGATACAAGAGATCTAATTAAAAACGGGAGCTTGAGATGCACAACAAGACTTTAAACTCTTCTTGTATTTAATGGAATTTGCTGTGGTGCTAAAATAGTATTCCCCCCTGTCATTCTGACATGAAAAACATTAGTGAATATTTGATTTTACTGTGGAACAAATTATGGTAATAATGAGTCTTTGAGAGAAAAAAAATGCTCAGACTGATACAGTCTCATTTAAAATGTGCATGTTAAAAATAGAGCAGATAGATACGCAAAATGTTGTCTGCTACTTCATCAACAGACTGTTATTTTATGAGATGCATGCCCTTTCAGTGTAGTGCTTGACACTTAACATTTGCCTGTCTCAGCCCCACTCTTATTGCAAACTCCATTCTTCTCTATAATTCAGGCGTTGGGAATGTATGAACAGTCAGGTTTCAGCTCCTACTCAGCAATTCAAAACTTCAGTGTCAGACGCCAGTGGGCAGAAAACCCTCCCTTATCTTTGCAACTGATTCTCTGAATTGACCTTTACGGTGTAAGTGACCGATCACATCCAGGCGAACGATGTGAATAGCCAAGCTACCATTTCTGATGGATTTGTTAAACTTGTTTATTTATTTTATTTGCATTTAATTTCCTAATGATCGTTGAACAACAAGCAAGAAAGTGAGGAAGCCACCTTAGAGATGGATGGACGTAGAAGGGTTTATTTTTTTATTTTTTTTAATAATGAGGTTAGCAATATATTGCTGCTGAAGTGGTTGCTGGTACCATACAGATGCCGTCTGCTACCTTTGCTTTTAATGTTGCAAAAAAAAGCTGATGAGAAAATGGCTTCAGCTTTCTACTTGAGGATGAAATGGAGAGTCACAAGCTCCTGAAATCCAGCTCTGGCAAGGAAAGTCCCCATGACCTTGACCAATTGTCCTTTGAGTTCACTTTCATTTCTTCTTAGTAAAATGAAAATAAGACTGGGCTTGCAAGATTTATTAACAAGGACATTTCAATGAAGATAGGAAGCACTTTGGTGAACACTGAGATCAATAAAAAGACTTCCAGTCGTTCCAGTAGGTTGGGTCACATTTCAGTGTGGGAAGGTGTAAAATAGATTTCTTTGTCCAAAGAAGCTGGGTGGACTACCTGGGAGATTCTGTGGGAAGGCAAACAGACAGTGTCCTGTTACATCTTCTAAGCAACCATGGCTTTGCAGCTTTCATGGGAAGAGGCTGTAGGAGGAATGTGCTGGATTTATATGTTTTATACACTGTTCCTGCCTTGGCACTCTCTTTTCGGCAGACATCACTTACTTTTCAGAACGTCCTGTACTTTTTATATGTCTGCAATTAAGACTTGAGGGAGGTATGTGTGACAGGGGTAGGGAGAGAGCTATTTTGCCCTCATAAACTCCTCTTCAACACGATTCTCACTACAATGGCCTTTATCAGAGGGCACCTTCAGAAAACTCCAGGGTGAAACTGGCTCAGCCTTTGCAAATTTCTGTGTCCATCTTCAGCTTTGTCTTTTGCTAGTTATGAGTGAAGATTCCCTGAAGGTTGTAGCTCAAAAAAGGGAATCACTGAGACTTTCATCAGCAGGAGAGCATGATCTTGTTTTTCTGTCTTCAAAAATCAGAAATACATGTGTGTCTTCTGTGGCTTGGGTCACGTATTAAACAGAAATGTAGGTATTACAGCAGGGATACAATTTTTCCTGCAGATGTTATTAAGGTGAATTTTACTCTATTTTGTAAGCCAGTGATTGTTCTCAATATCAGTGAGTTAATGACAAATGAATGTGAATGATGAATGTCAAATGAAAGATCTTTCTGTTCTAGCTGGGTTGGCTTAGTTTTATAAAAGCATCTAAAAAATAAAACCAAGCAGGGTGTAAGTATGCATTCCTTTCCCAGGGATGCATCATATAAGCCCTTTGCACTCTGTTGACTGATTAAATGAAAAAGGGTTGGGCCAGAGAAGATCTGAAATGGATTTTTGTCACTGAGCAAGCCTATTAAAATCACTCTGTTTCACACAGCCAGCAGCATGATGTTTAAACAGAGTTCGTTTGGAAGCGTGGGTCATTGTGGGCAGGCTTGCCCACATCTGCAGCACACAAGTGTAGGCTGAAGTAAACAACAAACATGAACTGTAAGGAGATCTTACGAAGAATTTGCACAATATCTTAAATAGGATGGAGAAAAGAAATAACTCAAAGATTCCACTATCTTCACAGTTAGCTGCTGTCCCAGCCAAAAATGTAGGACACATTTAATATAATCTCACTGTATAATGTAATCAGACTGTCTGAGGGATATCTTATGCTACTCTGATAGTCAACAATCAAGTGTGGTCAAGGACAGTCAAATTGTTTTATTGCACATAACTTGGCAAAGGCTAAGGAAAAACGTGTATGAATTTAATGGCTCAAGGCTTTTATTACTCACCCAATAGGTGATTTTTAAAATGTACTTCCTTGCCTTCATGTCAAAGGCAAAGTGAAATGGATGGCTTTAAAAATCATTAGTTGGAGAGAGGGAGAGAAAGAACAGCATTCCTCTGATGTCAGCCTGCAAATTGGTCTAAAGAGAACCAGAAGGCCAGCAGAGAAAGTCCTAGAAGACTCAGGAGAGCTGTAAAGTGTGACACTACAGGACACATGTCAATCCATGTACAACGGCCCTGAGATTAAAAGACAGGCTCATGGAAGGGTTAGCAACCGGACAACTGGAGAGCAACCCCTGCCCTGCAAGACTGTGTGCTGTTTAATGGGGCATCAAGATTAAATGTGCTTAAATAATCATTCTGTAGAGGTACTTTAGATATCTATATTTAATCTTTCTTTAATGAAGAGAAGTTCACAGGATTGACTCAGGAAAACAAGGGATTTGCATGATTTCTGTATGAGAATGAGAACAAACATTTGATTTGGGAGGGAAATAACAGGTTTGGGGAAATGCATTCCCATTCTACACAATTGGAGTTTTTTTTTTCCCAAATCATCATCAGATTAACAAAAAAGATACAAGAAGCAAGTCAGAATTATTTTTTCCCTTCAATTACAAACCCCAGGATACAATGTTATTAAAATGAAACTTTAACAAGTGATTCAATTTTTATTATAATTCTGCTAGCACAATAGAAATTGAAATTGTGTTGAAATTAGATAGAATGTAGGAATAATTATATGTTGACCAATATACTGCAGTTTCAAAGCCTTCATAAATGTTCTACTTCATGTAGGTCAGGTAGCCACACTGGGAGTGGCCAGAACAATTCCTTTGACAACCCACAGCAATTTCTACAGGACAGAGATTATTTTGTAGATTTGAGATGGTAAGGAGTGTGAATGGCAGGAGATCATAGCTGGTATGATACAGCTCATGCAGTAGTTCCACACAGTCTCTCTCAAATGTGAACAACCAAAACTTGATTTTAATTTCTATTGCAAAAAGCCACAGAGCTGGTGCCCAGCCTCAGACAAATTTCGCATTGACTCAGTGATGGTTGGAAAGGCGGAGCTCCACCAGCTGGAACCCAACCTGCAGAAAGAACCTGGCTTTTCCAAAACCAGTCTGATCTAACACTAACTCCAACCCTGTACATCTTGTAAAACTTGACAAGATCATGTTAAAGAGCAGAAAGGCTTTAATGCAGGATTTTGTGGAAGTGACCACTGACTTCAGAATGTACACAGAGTACGAGGTAGGTTGGGTGGCTTCTGTCAGGAGATTTGCCCTGCGGGCATGCTGGAGATATTTCTTTGGCTAGGAACAAGCAGAAAGAGTAATTTGTACTCCAATTAATTTTTTTTTTCTTTCTGGATTATCTCTGACTTTTATCATGAGCTTGATATCTTTGATATGGTCTTCATAAATTTACACTGCACAGTTAAAGTTCTTTGAGGAGTTTAAGCTTAAATCAGGATTGAAATTTTTAATGGACTTTATAATGACACAGTAGAAGCATAGAAAATCCCTTGATAGCCTAAATGGATGGAAACATTCTAGAGTACAAATGAGTTAGAGGTTAATTCATGGCACCTGGTACAGGCCTGGGGAATTCTATGTGTTGGAAATGGCTCTGCAACACAAGCAATCTGCTGGATGGGAGAAATGTTCTCTTTTAGCCTCTCCTCACTCCCCAGAATGAGTGTTTAAGGGAAGGAATCTCGATTCACTGGTCTCCCCATTGCAGTCTCATTATTGTCAGAGAGATTGGAGAAGGTGAAGGACATCCCTCTGTGTACTGCAAGCTTTGGAGAACATACCATGTGCCATAGAAAGAGCCCAGAACCCAGGAAAGAGGTGGGTTAACGTTGAAAAGATTTTAGAATTAGAAATAACTAAATGCAGCTGGTCACAGAAAGAGGGTTTATGATTCCTCTTCTGCTGGGAGAAGTGACCAAAGTGTCCCTGGTAGTTAGAGTTAGGAAAGTTTGCTTTACTCTCAGAAGTCTAGTTGAAATGAAATAAGGACTTGGAAGCAGGTTTACATCTTGTGTGGAAAGAACAGAACTTTTAGTAAACATGATATTGTTAGAATCAAAAACAGCCTCTATAAGAAGTCATTGCAGGAGACTCTTCGGTTGTCCTCCACCTTCTAGTCACTTCTAAAAGATGGACAGCAGAAAGACAGAGGACTCAGGGAGCACACAGACGCTTCCTCTTTCTCCAAGTAATCAGTAAAGGCTGGAACTGGTGTTTCCCCCAGGGAATCACCATTTTTTTAATGTCTGTATACAAACTCCGTGCATTAGCCCTTACCTTTCCCAGTATTTCCTTTTGTTGATACCAAATACAACCTTTTGCAGAGGCTCCAGGTCGAGAAAGTCCATGTGTTTCTATGTGCTCAACACATTGTGAGTGGTTCATTTTTGTGGTAGGTTAGCCTTGGCAAACAGCAAACTCCCACCCAGCTCCTTGCTCATAACCCCTCCTCAGCAGGGCAGGGGGAGAAAATGAGAAAGCTTATGGGTCAAGATAAAGGCAGGGAGATTGCTTACCAGTTACTGTTGTAGGCAAAACGGGCTCAACTTGAAGAAAGCTAATTTAATTTTTTTCCAATTAAAATGCAATCTGGCAGTAAAACACAAAAATATATATCACCTTTCCTCTCCTCTATTCCAGGCCCAACTTCACTCTTCCATCCCAGACTCCTGTACCTGCTCCCCAAGCAGTGCAGGGGGCAGTTATGATTAGAACATAGAGATTTAGAGATTTCTCTCTCCTGCTCCTTCCCTCTCACACTTTTCCTGTGCTTTGATGTGGGTTCTTCTCACAGACTGCAGTCCTTCAGGAAATACCTGCTCCTTCATGGGGTCTCCATGGGCTGCAGCTCCTTCAGGAATATCTGCTTCACCCTGGAGCTCCTCCTCTGACCCTGGTGTTGCCTCTGCTGTTTCTCATTCCTTTTTGTTCTCACCTCCTCTCTCTCAGGTGTAGTCTCTACCTCAGAGGCACCACCTGATGGGCTCCTCTGTGTCCTGCAGTGGGTCCTGCTGGAGCCAGCTAGGGGTCGGCTGTGTCTGGAACGTGGCAGCTCTCCGTATCTGCTCGCAGAAACCACTCTTGCTGCCATGCCACTGGCATCAACTTGCTGTGGATACCCAATACAACTCTGCTATTATTAAAGTGGGGTAAAAGTGTTTTGGCCAGCAGCATTTGGAAAAATTGACATTTTTTGCTCACTACACTGTGAATATTCAAGGCCTCATTATGATAAATAAGAGAGCATTTTTGGTACTCTTAACTTGTCTGCTTTCTTTACTGTCCTGTTCAAAGCGTGCAGCAGCTCATGCAAAGCATGCGCTCTCCAACTGTGTTCTAGAAGATCTTTTGTTCGTGTGGGAGTTCTGGGGATTTGGGCAGAGGGCACGTTGCTGGACTTCGTGGCCCTCCTATCTGAAAGACTCCCCGCTTTTCCTACTAAAAAAAATACAGCGCTTGATCTTGAAAAGAGTGTTGCACAACCACCAATGACAATCTGTGGTTGTTACAGCTTCCGCATGAATATCACCTTCTGAACATTAACCATCTAACCAGGCTGTACCCTCCTAATGGTGGGAGAACAACCAGCAGACAGCTGGTGAGAGAGCTGCTGCCAGGTGGGCATAGGAGCTCCTGCCTCAGCATTTTCTTTGTGAAGATTAAAGGTGCAAGTGTGTCAATCATCTTCTCTGTAAAGGTCTGAAAAGGCTGTCAGAGTTCAGTATTTTTAGCTCTTTAGCAGATTATCTCTTTTATTTTTAGAGGTAGCAATAGTTCTTAGGTTAAGAGGGAGACAAAAGCCTCATTAGTTTTGGAATTTCAAATGAACTCAATAAGGCATTGAGGAGAAGATTTTTTTCCATAGGAACCTGAAAAGTTGCTTAAAGGATGTTGTGAAAAACAAGAGAAAGCCTCCTGCTTAAAGGGTCTCTGTGCTAACAATATACAAATACAAGCGGCCCTGTCCATCCGCGGAGCGTGCTGTGCCCCAGCCGGCACAGCCCAGGCCAGCCCCTCTCCGCTGGGGCAGAGGTGGTTTCAGAGCCCACAGCGTTTCAGAGACAGAGGATTAGAAGTGCCAAGTGTTCCTAATGAATCCTCTGCTCCTGGAGAGGTCGAGTTAAAGGGCCACAGCTGCAAGGCCTTACTCTGCCTGGGCGGATGACCCCTTACTAAGGATCATGGGTAACTTGGGCAGAGGCCTCACAGGGAGTTGCCAGACTTCTGCTGCTCCTGGCCCTCAGGAGTGTCGCTGCAGGCAACAGAGCGGTCTCAAGGGGTCTTACATGTCCCACTCACCAAAAAATGTAGATTTATTTCTAATTTTGTCAAAATAAAAACTCGATATGAAGGTGTAGGAACTTTTTGTTGTAATTTTCATCCCTTTTCCCCAGTTGAGGCCTTGATAAAGAGATGTAATCTATCTCTCTTCCAACGTTCCCTCAGCTCTGTTTTTGCTGGTTGTTTCAGCTAGATTTTTGTTATGGGCTTTTGTTGTTGTTGTTGTTGGGGTTTTTAATTGTTTCTTTTGGGGGGCTTTGGAGGTGTGGTTTGTTTGTTTGGGATTTTTTCCCTTCCAGGATATGATAAATTCAGCCAGTTCCTAGCAGATTGTCTATATCAGGAAATGGGATGTTCACCATGATGGTGTTTGGGAATTGGGGACCACTTTTTCTTTGAGGTAAAAGCCTTTGTGTTGAAGTTATACGTACAATGAAGCTCATTATTGATGCATGATGCTCATCCAGCAGACCCTGAGTGTACTGGTGAATCAAGTGGCTGCTCGAAGAGAGAGCACTTGGGACAGAGAGGACTGGGCACTTTGGAGCCCACTCAGGAGCATTGCATTCATTCCCACATGCCATGTCACCCTATTTCATCCTGCCCTTCATATCAGGGGAAAGCTTTTTGCAGGAGCTCTGTCTGCTAGCTTTCCATCACTGAGTTACTGCTGAAATTTTCTTCCTTTACACTTTCTGTAAATGTGCAAACGCAAAAGGAAAGATGAAAAAGTATATTGGAATTTTATACTGAGCACATTTCTTCTGAAACTCTAATCTATAAAAATGAGCACATATAATTTTGCAATTATATGAAATAAACACATTAGTTAAGAAGTTAGGCTTTCAAAAGTGCTAATTACTAACCAAATGCATTTTACAGTGTTTTAATGAGCACTTTTTCATATAATTTTAATATCCATTAGCTATATTCATACTAGTAATGCTAATAATGTGCAAAGCCATTAGTTAGCTACAAAGTCAATAATGGATGATACTGATTCCAAACCTCCACTGTACTAAAAGAGTGATGCTTTTTTTGGTAGAGTGGGAAGGTTAACTTGAATTTTCATCTGGCTGTTGTGAATGAAGGTGTTCACGTAAGTTACAGAGATGAATGTGGGGTCCTTTATTGAGGGCCTATGAACTAAAACAGTCATACTGCTTCACCTCTGTCTTCTAGAAGTACAAGTTGGCTTCAAAGCCAATTACACTGCCTCCTGTGGAGGGTTCTGAACATTTCTATTCATGGACTCTATGTCAGCTGACTTATAGAGTCCTTCATTAGTAATTTCTCATTAAGAATTTTCAGCAACCTTTCTTAGCTGAGAAGTTTTTAAAGATAACTCTAGAATATATGCTATCTGAATGGATATTCAGACAGATTATCCTGTTATTCCTCCTTTGAAAACATTCATTCTTATTTTGCTAAATAGGTTTATAAGATGTAATCATTGTTTGGGTGGTGGGTTGAACCAGAATGGTTATGTGGAGAAATTCTTGTTGAAGTTGTACTACATTTGCAGCCTCGTTTTACTGCTTGCTTTAGGAAAACGTTTATAAGCTTATTTGCAAGTAAAATATTTTATTATACTAATATCAGGAAGATTTTATGCTACTAGTAAAATGTGTGCATTGTTTTAGAGACTGTTCCTGGATTGTAAAATTAACCATATAGTTTGTAAATCTCAGAAAGAAGAAGCCTCAATGGTTGTCTCAGATACTAAGCATACAGTTCCTGTTCCTGTGTGTTCCTGTTTAATTTTTTAATTTATTTAAGCACAACTTCTACTCTAACGTAAGGCCTACAAAATGCAAATATTGAAAACTTCATTAATACAAAGGCACACATCTGACTTCCTGCTTAGTATCTTTCATCTGTTTTATGTTGTGTTGCAGGGTGTTAACTTTGGGGAATAAACTGCTCTTGGCTCTAAAAATGAACTCAGTCCACATGTTCATGAAATGAATTGAGCTCATTGTGGTGCTGATTGAACTGTAATTAGATGCAAGATTGATGCATACAGGAGAAACTGTTCCATGTATCTCATCTATCTCTGGTACTACCTCTTTAATCTCTTTACCAGATTTGATTTTTTCCTAACAAACCAACATATACCTATTGAGTAGGTGAGATTATTCTTTCAGTGAAAGATCCAGATGGGATGAGCAGAGTAAACGTGGACAGGATAGATTAATATCTCTCAACTCAGTGAAGCACCAGCAGAAATGGGTTTGGGGAAAAACTCCTGTATCTTGTGCCTACAGCAGGGGAAAGCCACAGCCGACAAGAAAACTGAGTGGAATATAACAGCCCATGCTGCATCCTCTTCCTGTGACCCTGAGTGCTCCTTCACTTTATCCCTCTGGAAGTTGTGATGTGAGGACTAACTTCTGGTGGGACTTTCACTGAGAGGGGGAATTTGGGGCCAGGAGGGCCCTTAAGGAAGATAAAAGCATTATGCAGCACAGTTAGAGACTTGAAGCCCACTACAGCTCTGCAGAGACTTGAGGAGTGACTCCTCACCAAAGTGAACTAAATCAGAAGTAACTCCATTAAAGGAGGCAGATTAAAACCTCTGTGAAGGAGATCAGAAGTGGGCCCCATGTGGGAAAACACAAAGCACTTTAGATAATTGTGTGGAGAGCAGGGAGCAGAAAAAAGTAATATCCTACCTGACAGAAATCTTGATAACCTGGAAAACTAGGTGATCACCAAGAATGTAAACATCCTGTCTTGAAAAAACAAAGACCCAGACAATCTCTTGACATTTATGAAAGACTTGATCTTCTAATGAAATTAAATACTAAAGAAATCATAACATATCTGAATAGTGCTAGTGCCCCAGGGAAGGAAGAGGACTCATAAAAGCAATCCTCCCCTTGGGGAGCCAAACTAGGAGGAATCAGCTAAAAGGATGATAATAACTTTTCATTTTGTCCTGTGATGTCAGTGACCTGGACTCAGAGGAAAGAATTTTTTCCTGAAAAACGTCCCTACAGAAGAAGGAGCACAGGTATTAATCTCCTGCAGATCAAGGGACGACTTTGGAAACAGAATGCAGGTCTACTGGGGTTTGGATTCTAGAAACCAACTCTTGTTTGGAACAAACACCCTTGAGCTGGGCTTAATCCATGGTACTGCCACTCGGGAGCCAACTGTAATCTGTTTAGGCCCATATCCTGTGTCTACAAGTACTGGAATCAAATGCTGACAGTACCCAGTAGCGCATAATTAAAATCTTACTCGCCATTGAAGTAATTGGCAAAACTTCCATAGACTTCAACAGGGCTGGATTAAGCTTTCACTGAATGTCATGAGAATTTGAAAAGCAAAATCAATCCAAATTTTGCAAATTGTTTTTGTTCTGGATCAAACCAAACCCATACCTAAAAAACCACACAACTTTTCAATGAATGAAATAAGGATTCGTATTGTGTGTCCTAAATGCTTTTCCAGAAAGTATTAAAAACTGAGTCACTTAGAGGACTACAGCAATAATAAGAGTTGTGTAAATACCATGTAGCAAAAAATATTCCATGGTTAGTCTGCTCTTTTTTGGCACAATCCTTCTGGCAGAAACTTGTACATTTATTTTGTTGTTGTAGCTCAAGAGCTCCTGGTGAGTAATTCCTGCTCTGCAGATGGTATATGATGTAGATGATTCTTTAAGTCCATTTCAAGCTGTAGCGCTGTGGTTTATCACAAAGTGTTTTGCTGTAGTCTGATGGTTGGGACTCTGAGAAGCCAGTTTGCAGTGTTAATTTTCAAATAAATCTAGTTACTTCGTGGGTATATACCTCACATTAATTTACAATTTAAAAAAAACACAAGAAACAGGAGTGCCTGACTGTAGAGGAAGTTGTTCCCTTCCAAGCCCCATCTACACCACGTGTATAGCCACAGGGCCAAGGCTGCAGAAGTTTGTGAAACTGGTTACACTGCAGAGATTTCTTTTGACAAAATATCATTTAACCTTATTATAAAAAACATGCCAAAACAAATTCACTAGCACAAACTACCCTTATGTAGAAATGGCAAACATATTCAGACCATTAATAAACCATAGCTAGGGATGAGTGGAATGGAAGGTGACCTGAGTTTCCCTCCATGGCTTAGGGGATTATTCTGGCACACACTGGATAGATGTTTGTCAATAACCGCTATCCCCAAACCTCAGTAGCTTTGTCGTAGCAGTGACCTCTTGTCCTTGCTGCAGCTCCCATAGGATCAGAAGGAAATTCCCTACTTCCTACTAAGAAAAATGAAGGCCCCATTTCTTCAGAGAAGAACAGAGAAGAAGAAGCAACAGCTAGAAGAAACAGCTCACCCACTTAACAGAAGTGACTCCTGCTCTGGTGTTGTTACTGCCTGTGAGAGGACCAGTCTTTCCGCTCTTACCAGTTGAACTATATCGGTAACACTCCATCCCTCAGTCCTGCCTTTGAGTTGTCAACATTTTTCTTTGGCTTTAGTAGTGACATAATGGGCTAAGTAGGGCTCAGGCAGATACTGCGTTTCTACAGGGGCACCAGAATAGGACTGCAACTGCTGTGATCACTCACCAGCATGCCAGACCTGGACTGCCCTTCTCTGGCTATACGCTTTCTCTCCTGTCCCCTGCTGCCCCAATATTCCCAGCTCCCCTTCCTTTGGACAAAAGGAGTTGCCTCTTCTGTCTCGGCTACACCTGAGTCTCCTTTTGCCTCCTACCCGTACCTGGCACGGTGCAAGGGTTCCTGGTACACAACCACTGTGTGTGATCAAGGCCTTGGTGAACGCAATTATGCTTTTCTGACACTTCTCATAAAACAGTGCCAGCTGTATGCTGTTTCTCAGTGATTTTTGATTACACCTGAAGATTTTAAAATAGTTACACAGTCAAAATGTTTCTACTTGTGTGTTTTGCTTTCTGAGATTTTGCTTTTGCAAAATCTTTGCAAATCTTCGCTTTTATTCCTATTACATTTCCATTATTTTCTGGCAGGTCTTTTTTCTTTTTCAGTGAGTGTGGGAATTTTACCTATCAGATTGCACAGAAGAAGAAAACTTATCTTTTCAAATATTTATGGGAATAAAATAATAATGCTATTATCCACACTCTTGATTACCAGGATTATCTCATTGTATATATACAGATCCTCCAGATAGGCAGATTATGTGATCAGAAGGTTCTTAGTGGGCCCCAGGCTCACAGCGCACATTAAAGCGGATCAAGCCTGCTTTAATTCATGTGCTGCTTCGCTAATGCTCCTGCTCTTTCTCAGGAGAATTTCTGAAATATGTTATTGATTTGGGGCCCAGTGCAGTGCCCACCGAGGTGGATGGACAGCCATTGACTTTGCTGGACAATAAACTGGGGCTGGCTTGAAGTAGCAATGTGCAGAGAAACACATATTTCACCCTTCTGGGGCTAGAGGCACCTCAGTCTTTCACATACGTTGACGGACTTTGAGTATCTCACTCTTATTTTTTTTTAACATTGTTAACACATGCCTCTAGAATCCATTAAGCATGTCTCATTCTAAGTATACACAAATCTGAGGTGTTTAAGGGAGCATAGGAGAGGGCCAGCTGTGTCCCATAGAGTATAGAAAGGAAGTGGAACAACTGCTTTGGTTGGATGACTGAAGAGTTTTCAGGCAGGCAGTGGGACTTGCTTATAAAGTGGGTTTCCAAAAAGCTGACATCTCTCCATGGCTCAGCTAGCATGTAGCAGTTTGAGCAGCAAATAGAGGAAACCACTCTCCAAATGTGGCTTGGCCATCAAATTTTTTTTTAAGACACATGATTGCTTTTTGACTAGGATATATGCTCTAAATCGCTTAAGCATTTTGAGGAACTTCCTATATAGAGTTTGAAAACACAATAATATGTGAAGGACTCCTTTAGAATTAATGGTGGGGGCAGAACTGAAGTGACAACCATGCTGAAATGGCAATATCTTAAAGTTTTCTTTTCCACATACTGTGTTTCTGAAGGTGTCTGTTGCTCCTGCTCTTTGTCATGTATGTTGGCAAATAATAGAGCTAGAAGATGTCAAGAAACATGGAGCTCAGCAGTGGAGAGTGTTGTGGGGTAAGAATGAGTTTTTGACATTGAGCCCAAAGTAAAGGCAGGAGAGAAGTGTAAAGGTCTTTTTACTTAAGAATATGAAAATTGTGGATGATAAAAGGGAAGTAGAAGAAAATATGTGAATAGATAAGGTGCCTTAGAAGGAGCAATGGGAATAGACACAACAGTTGAGGAAAGGAGGTCCTGTGGGTGGGGGAAACATTGCTGCACATTATAAACACAGGTAGAATAACTGAGTTTAAAATTCAAGGATAGGAAATCATTGAAAAAGGGCTTTAGAAAATCATGGCAGCCAAAGATAAATGACAGTAGGGTGAGTTCAGTAGCTGTGTTTTGAAAAGATTAGGCTCCAGTGATTTCATTGGGTTATATTCCTTTCCTCACTCCTTCTCTTTTTTCACAGGGAGGAGGGTAATCTATCATTTATTTATATTTTAAATGTAACTGTCCCACGCGTGAGATGAAAATGAGAGCTGGTCATGTTTGGCTCTGGAGTCCACCACAGGCATAGGGTCCTATGAGAAATCCTCTATTTGTCAGCCCTCTAATATTATACTCTGACAACTTTATACCATGGCAGCCTAACCTTCCCTGGGGTGCAGTGACTGGCCCGGTTGTAATGCCAAGCTGCCCAGTTTAATTTGGTCTTCCCTGAATGCCAGCTTTCAGTGTAGGAACAGTGCTATGAAGCAGAGGTGCACTTGTTTGACTACAGGCACAAAGAAAAAGCACAGCCTTCCAAAATAGCTTGTGTATGTCCTTTTGGTAGTCTGCTTAGTGTTCTGGCCCAAATAAAAGGAACATACCTTCCAGAAATACTATCTTGGAGGCAGACGGCAGTGTGCTCTCCCAAGGGCAAAGCTGAGAAGCAAAAGAGAGTATTGTCAAGCAAGACCCTTCTTTTTTGTTTTTAATTTAAGAAAGACCGGTTTGGTTAAGCTTGGGCTGGATGGCTTTCAAATGCAAATCCTCTGGGCTACTTTAGGTGAACTTGATATCGTCTTTGAGTCAGACTAGTCTCTTAAAATGCAGCAGGACCAAAAAAGGACTTGTGATTAAGGAGACTGCACATCCTTGGCGTCCTGGAAGCGCGCCAGGCTATGAGATGATATTTCAGTCCTTTGCATTCCTAAGAATGTCCTTTTGTCCCATGAAAGGCTGACATCTTCCTGTGTCATAACGAAATGATGAGACAGGGAGGGGGGTGTCTGTCTAATGAATCAGTCTAGAGACCAAGGGCTCCTGGTAGGCTGATTGACTGTTGCTTTTCTGGGCTCTGAAATAAAGGGGTGTCAGGCTCTGAGGCTAATTCCTGTCCTCTGGCTGCCCCCTGTTGGCTGATCCACCATAGAATCGTAGATTTGCCTGGGTTGGAAGGGACCTGGACCTGGAGGCCCTCGTGTCTCACAGTACTTGCAAGGGCTGGGCGCAAAGGAGAAAGATGATCAAGGAAAGTCACCACTAAATGACAGAATTGTCTTTTTCTCTCTTCCTTAATGTGACACAAAGTGTTTGTCTCTCTTGCCAAACTCTGTATGGTTTAAGTTTAAAATGGCGATGATCACACAGTTAAAATTGTGGGATGCTGTTCTGGAAGCTGGCAGTTACTTTAATTTCTGCTTAGATTTACTTTAATTTCTGGTTCCGATTTTCTGTCAGTGGCTTTCTTGCACAGAAAAACTCCTGTGCCAAAATCATTGCTAACTTTATAAGTATAAGATGGCTACATCTGCTAAAAACCACCCATGTATGAAGCAACTGCATCCAAAATTCCAGATAGATAAACTATTCTCTGTTTAGGTTAACCATATAGAAATGTGAACGCCAGAAGGTCTGCCCTCAGCTATTCAAGTACAAGTTGCACTGCAGCGCGTGGGAACTCCAGCTAGCTTACTGAGGGCAGAACTGAGGCATTTCTGCTGTAAAGCAGCTGGGAAAGATATGTCATTTTTCTGCCACAGTAACTTAACTCCCCATAGATCCTTCTTTAGAAGGACATCATAAGAATTCTTCGCCTAGGCTAGAGGGCCATCTAGCTCAATATACTGAAGCTGATAGGCCTACCAGCAGATGCTTAGGGAAAGTACATAAGCACAGGGCACATACAGCATGATCTTTCCTTTGGTGCATCCTCTTACCATGCAGAGCCATCATTTTTGAGACTTATTACGCAGAGGCTGCATAAGGGCTGTCACGTTTATAGCTGCTGATGGACTAATTTATTGTCTAAAGGTTGCTGTGTTACTAATGCACATTCCTGTGGAGCCCTGCTAACTACTAACTAACTGCTACAGCTGCATGGACTTAGCAGCTGTAGATGCTTGTCTCTACCATTTTTTGACTAATATATCATAAGTCATGCAGTTGAACTAATCTTCCATTCTGGAGCCCTTTCCAGTTCTATTTTCACAACTAGGATCCTCACGTGCTCTCGCCTCTTCCTCGGCATGGTGTGTGGGCAATTCACACCCAGAAAATGCCGGCTGACCTACATCACAAGGCAGCTGTGTGTAGCTGTCCTTTCAAGAGATGCCAGGTGGTCAGTCAATTGACAGACTGTGCAGAAAGTTTCTAACTATGGGCAGAAGTAGTATTCCATAAGTCTATGAAGTGGGGAAATACACGGAATGACTGTCCTGTTTTGAATTTTCAGGCATGCAGCAGGAGCAGGAAGAACCCTCTTCATAGCTCCAAACTGCAAGATTACAGGTGTCAAGGTGGCTATAGTGATGACTGTAGTAACTTAGAAGTCAACCCTACCAGTCTTGTGTGACTGTATAACAAGGTCTGGAAGTTAGAAGTGTTTCACAGCAAGACAAGTTACAGAACTTCCTCAGGCCTCCAATTTAAGATAATGATGAGGTAAAATAGAGCCAAGAGCAAAAAGTCCAAAGACAAAGCAACAATGAGAGTGAGTGTTGCAGCTAGGTAGGAAGAAGAGTTGTGCTACATAGGGAGAAGAGCCAAGTAAAACCTCCCATGACTCAAGTTGTCAGAAAGAGCATGTGCTTCTACCAGAAGACGTATAGGAGGTGAAGAGGAATGGGATAGATAAGCAACGGTGCTATGATACATTTTCCCATGGGAAGCACAGTCCTTTTTTCTATGCATTCTAGGAGTTCTCTTTGTGGCTGTGCCCATACGTTCTGCACTTCACCCCAAGACAGCTGAAGGTCAGATAATATGATCTACTAATCGGTAGCAATGTGAGGACTTTTCAGCAACTGTTGACTGAAATGGACAAAGATCATGGTGTAAGGCAGAATTACTCTTTTGAGACAAGGAATGGATAGAAACACGATGTCCAACAAAAGTAATGGAAAAAATTATGCATGCTAGTATGGATTCTTTCTGTCCAACATGTGCCAGTTTGCTGCATTCGCAGATGGTGTATCAAGGGAGCCCCAGTGGCCAGTTACAGCAATTCCTGCACTAATGTGAACAGAGCTTTTGATTTCATGGTTTGAAATAAAATGACCCAAATATAATTACACAAGCTTATTAATTTATTTGTTATGGGTCGGTAACCCTTCATAGTCTATAGCACCAGTTACAAGAAGGGCCAGGGGGATTAAAGCTTGAATTTAGCACAGTCAGATTCCTATATGGAAATTGGAAGAAACGAAGCACTAAATTGCATGTTTTATGATGATATCTTATTAAGGAACAATTAATGCCCGACTTTGAAAGCACTAAATTAATTTTGAACAGGAGCGGTATAAGAGGAGCAGCCTCATGAAGGTTTGAACTGAATGATATATACACTATTTATGCCCATCTATACGGTCCTGGAAAGATGGATAGATGGATAGATAGATGGGCTTTCTGTCTGTGCAGGGAGTTTCTGCAGTGGTGCTGGTGGCATTACTGGCAAATTTAGTAAAGTCAGGGAACTGCATAAAGCATGGCAGCCCATGTTCCTTCTGATCATCTGATGTTTTGTCCTCAGTGCTCCAGGAGCATTGCAGATTTCAGTACACAGAGGTATTAAGATTCTTCTTCTACAGAGTGAAAAGGAGGCTGTTGGATCAGACTTCTTCCATTACCAGTGCATTAGGCTGTTACCATATGAGGTGTGTGCACTGAGAGAACGACTATAGTCTAATCACATTTCACTGCATTTGGGAGCTTAAACAAGACGAAGAAGCTGTCCCACCCAACTTCAAAGAGAACAGAGCTGAAGGGAGTCAGGCATTTGATCTGTCCGATTGGGTGCTGCCAAACACCTGTGGAGTCTTTTTTGACACTCTCAGGGAGTTATTATTTCTGTGTGCCAGAGTGCAGAAGCCACTTGATCAATGTATGAATGTTACAGTATGCTTTTCTGGCCTGCAAAAGGTGGCATGGCAGGCACTGGTCTTATCAGTTAGACCTAGAGGTAGTTAAGACCTTCACAAAGAACACCTCACAAGAGCCCAAATACTCACCATTGTGGACTTGTTTTGAGGCCGAGACCCAGAAGCAAGGGAACTGCAGGCTGACTCAAACTCTTCAAACTATCTCTTATAGGCTTTTATCTTACATGGTGATGCAAAACATTACCTTGTGTTTCTTTCTTGAAAACTGTCTTGATGCGTGTGATTCAAAACCAAGGGAAAAAGCAGGGATAAAAATTAAACCTCATTCTTTTTTCTCCCTGGTGTTTTCTCTACTCAGTTCATGAGCAGGATGCATGTGATAGCTATGTCAGAGTTAATGGTGGAGTCCATGAGTTCAACTCAAAAGGCACATTATGCCTGAGTGACAATCTGGTAGCCTCCATAACATAGGCCTGCTCGTAAGCTTAATGTTAGACAACAGGGTGAAGAGGCTTTCATCAGAAGCAGGAGCTATGAGGTTGAACACTCATAGCTCAACCTGGACCCTGTTTCCTGGGTAAGTGTCCTAAAGGAGGTGGGACAATGTTTCAATTCCTTTTCCAGAGTTTGCAGTAGATTTTTTTTGTTGAGATACATATAGCCAGTCGGAGATGGCAACTTTCAAACTGCAGTGCAAGCATGATTATATATAGAACTTTTCCAGCCATATGCTGTAATTAAAAAAAAAACCTGAATAATGGTGATGTCTCTAGCCTTTTGATGGAGAAAAGCCTTGCTGTTAAATTCAACGAGTGTTCCATTTTTTAGAGGATCTGGACTATTACACCTGGCTGTAATGCTTCTTCTAAATTGGAGTAAAGATGATGCATTTGTCTAGGGCAATAAAACTGAATCCTGCAGGTGATTATTTTATTGGAATTCATAGAAGCTTATTATAGAAATGTGAGAAGGAATCAGGGCATCAGTTTAGAATGAGAGAAAAAACTGACCCTAACCTTCTCTCAGCACTGAAATGAAACCCAAAGTTATTTCACATTAATTTTATAGAAGGAATCTTATCAGGTCTCTACTCATGCTTGACATTTTGCCAAGTTCTTTACCTCCTGGTGCTTTTCTCACTGGATACAATGAAATTTAAGCTTCATAAGTTGCTTGGGGCCTCTTCCAAAATCCCAACCCATGACTTCAGGACCTTCTTTCCTGATTCTGAAGATCCTGTTGCTGAACCCAGATCTTTCATGAGTCTCTAGCTGGGGTATGCCTGCCATTGCATCCAAATGCCACACCTTTCAGGGCAGCTAGAGTGCTGAGGATACTTCAGTATCACAAGATACAGTGAGCAATAGGTTTGTTGAAGGTCATGATAAAGGGCATCTAGGGAAATGTGAGGGCTGGTTTTCACCTCAGTGATTTCTGTGCACCATAGAAGCATAGAATAGAATCATTTAGGTTGGAAAAGACCCTTAAGATCACTGAGTCTAACTGTAAACCTAACACTGCCAAGTCACCCACTAAACCACATCCCTAAGAGTACATACAGTATTCATTAGTAGTCTTCCCTTACCACTCCAGGTAGCATAGATGAACTAGCTTTACACTACCAAGGTGCTGCACAGTGCAGCAGGATGCAGCAAGGCTACACATTAACCTGGAGGCCCTGAAGTAGCTCCCGCTCAGACCCCTGCTACCTCAGCTTCACCTGTTAGGAACAGACGAGCTGTCTGGTTTAAAGCTAGTTTAGCTCTGCTTCCACGGTATCTGCCTTCAGTGCTGCCACTCTGTTGCATTAACGTACCCAATGGTTGCAAATAAAAATTGGGAACAGGGACAACAACCATTGCTGAAGGGAAAGAGAGCCTTCAGACTTTGGTTAACCATTGAGCTAAGGAATTGATGTAGGCCAAGAAATTCAATATTCCCCTGACTCTTGAGGTATTCAGTGGTGTTGCTCAGCTTGCATGAAGAAAGTTGAAAGGAACCTCTTAGCAAAGAGTGAAAAAACTGACCCTGCTAGAAGCAGGGGCTGGGTTGGCAATGATTAGGTCAAAACCTCACTCTCAGAAGAACACGTAGGAGAAACCTACTCACCACGGCTGCACTACAGGGCTGGTCATTTTAAAAGTGAAGTTCTTATGTGATAGCCTTTCCACATTTTTATTCCCTGCAGCCTGCATTTGGCTGCCGAAGTACAGCTGATGTGCTGGTGCTGCTGAACCCACAGTGCCACAGTCATAACTCTTCCTTCTATTGCATTACACAACTCCTCATCGAGACCTCATGGCTGCAATGTCAGGATCGAATTAAAATATCATAAAGAAGTCTTGGGCGAACAGTAGACAAGATTATTCTGAAAACAATGCAATATCACAGGAGGAATGAGCCTCTGACTGCTTGTGGGTACTCAGGGCATGATTCAGGTGACCAAGAAAGACTAGCCAAAGATCAGGCAGGTGCTGAATACTAAGCTTGGTTTCTTTGAAATATACATAGGGGTGCTAATTTGCTGTATGTTTTTGTGAGTAGCATTGCTTGAATTCTGAAAGAAAATAAAAAGATGCTGCAAAAAAAAAAAAAAGAGTGCTGAGGCAGGAAGGAGAAAAACCAGTCTACCTACTTGAAACCTTGTTTGAAACACCTTAAAAGGTTTCTGATGTCAGGTGAAAGTTATACACAGAACTTATTCCCAGAATTTCTGGGAACGTAGTTAGTGACTAATTTATTAAGTTTGATTTTGACATAAAATACCAGAATATGGAGCAGAGCAGGACAAACAGCTATCCACCTAATGGTTATCACTCTGCCTACACTTAGAAAATTACAAGGACTACACCCTGGTTTTGTGTTTTACTCCTGAAAGACTTGATTCAACACCAGATTACTTCCATCTTTTGCTAGGGTAACTCCACTGATTTCAGCTAAATACAGTGAAGTTATTCTGGAATGATAGAACAGTGACTTAAAAAAAATAATGCTCCAATAGTCCTTGTGGTCCCTGTTTGACTTATAAATGGTGCATTTCAGTGGTTACGGTTCTTAAGAATTAAGATGGTCAAATCAACAGATTGACAACAATACCTTTGTCACCCTTTTGTGTATGTGTGTATGTGAGTGTGTGAGAAGGGGTCCCTTCTCTTGCATTATCTCTTTCCAGTCTGCCTGGGTCCCAGCTGGTCCCACTGCTCACTAGTCCAGCAGCAGTATTAGTTCACTGCACGTAGGATAAGCCATTTCATTCATGGCTTTGAGCCAGAGCTGCAGACTGCCAAGGAAGGGAAGGACCTGACACTGCGTCCCATTGCTGCAAATGAGGATAACTCTATTGATTTCAGTGGCATTGGGCAGCTTTAGAGCCAGAGATGAGCCTGGTTCACTGGGATTTGTTCCTGTGTGGGGAAGGAAAACTCCCAGTATCCCTTGAGCATACACATGGAGTTAGACAAAGAAATGCTGGAGAAAAGTGCAGGTGATGTAGCAGCTCTTTGGGATTTGCAATGCACTTTTTGTGACATTTACTGTCTTTTCCTTGAAATGCCTGAAAAATTGGAGAACAGAGGGTTTCCTCTCTACCCCAAACTAAGGCTCATGGCCAAGTTTTTAAATATACATATTTGAATCAACCATTTAGGAAATTTGTAGCAGAGGCCAGCCCATGCTCACCAAACAAAATTTCCTCTAATAGGAAAAATTAAAACTGTGAGGATAATACTTCATTTATTAGGTTCTCAGGGAAAATAAGGGATAAGAACTGTAAAGATGAAGTTGGCAGCCAATGCTGAGGACAAAGACTTGAAAGAATCCCATCAATTCCAGAGGGAATGTGCAAATTCCTCTAATAGGCCTGTGTCATTTTTACTGGAAGCTGTTTAAACATGACTAACATTGTGAATGTTTGGCTGTACAACTGTGCCTCTGTTCGAGGTTAATAGTTGTTTCGGTGGGTCAAACGCTTGACATAATTACTGCCTGGGTTCAGGGTGTTTGGAGGGCTTTTCAGATCCTTTATGCAAGTTCTCCCATGCCACAGTAATGAATGGCTACTTGACTTTCTCAATATCACCAGTGCTTTGCTGTTACCAGCTAAAGGACTGTTTCACTGCTACATTGAGTCAGAAGGATCTAAAGTGGAAGCTTTTTCCAGATTTCCACTAAATGCCTTTCTGCTCTAAGCACTTCTTAATAGACCATCACTGGTCTACCTGTCTTTTCATCAAATAGACCTCCCTTCCCAGTGCAGAGGTTCCTTGGGTCTCAGACAATTGTGTGTTCTGAGGCACTAAAATGTAAACCCCAGTATGGGACTCTGGAGGGTCACATGCCATCTTGCTGTCACTGACTTCCTCGGTCTTTTCACTCTAATAACTGTGGTGGTTTTTCTGATGCTGCAGGATGCAAATTTGGACATAAAACTTTATATTCACTGTTTGGATTTTATTTTCTCCTCTCTCACCTGTGGCCCTTTTCCACAAGTTATAGTTTGTTTTATAAGAGATTCTGCCTCATATTTTCCTGATTGTATTACTGTCCTAGTTAATATGCAATGTTAATTATATTAACATAAAGAGAGCTGCACTTTTTTCTTCATATTATACACCTTGCTTAACTGTATTTGGCTTGCCTCTAAGTAGAGTTTGGTTTTATGTGTTCCTGAAGGAATAAATAAAAGGTGGGGGTTTTATGTTTGGTTGTTTGATTAGTTTGGTGGGTTTCCTTAGTAAGCAGAAAGGAGAAAATGTTTTCTCCATCAGGTAGGCTGGCTTGGAGAGCATGAAGTCACCTGTACAAGCAATGCTTCTTTATCCAAATTCATGATTAATTCTACAGACAAGAGGCATCCATCTGTCTATCTATCCATCCATCTATTCTTTGCCACAATTATTTATATTGCACTGTTTAGAAAAGGTTACTATGAACATTTACGCATCGTGACTTTTTCACTCTACTGACAGGGTTTTGCAATCAAAGGTGGTTGGTAGCGTGAACTGCTGTGTAGAATGAAGATGCATAACCTCCTCTGCAGTATCCAAGTATGATATTTCATGGTCTTCGCTATTGAAAACGGTTCCAAATTTAGTTTCGGAGCTAAATTTTGGTGATCTTTTCCCAGATGTTTTTGTTTCTGTGTGTTTTCTTGAATTTGCAGCTGTTTAATATGCCAGAGAATAAACAGGTCATACCTGCCTGATCTTCTCTCCCACCCTTCTGTCCCCCTCTCAAGGTAGATTCTTTCCAGTTTCTATTTCTGCTGCTCCTTCTCGCTGATATTTGCAGAGTACAAAGGACATGGAGAGAAACAGAAGGGTGAAAGTGCTTTCTGAGGTGAAGAAGGAATCTCCATTTTTTAAATAGAATGACAGAATAAAGTGGTTTCTCCTCTGCATATGTGAAGAGAGTTTGAGACCTCATTCATCCCCCATGGAACTACTTTTTATGACTTCTGAATCTTTCTCTGGGGAGATGACTTGAGGGTAAATACGGTATCGTCACAAGAGTAAGTGGGTTTTGTTTCTAAGCTTTGTTTTCTATTAGAGTCCATCTTGGCACTTGATGCCTAAACTATACAGGAATTTCAGAGATGCAGACCATCAAAATCTCTTACTGGCTTCATTTGCAGTTCTGATGACTCCAGGGACCAACCTCACTGAAATAGGTACCTAAGTAAGTCCTGAAGTGTATAACTGAGAGCACACATATTTGAAACCTCATCTCCTGGTGATTCCAAGTCCTCAGTGAAGTTTCTCCACATGCTCTAGAATTACAGCAATTCCAGTACTAGAAAATAAGACTGAATGCTGTCTCTAGATGCTGCTAATGCTTTGACCACTGTAAAAATCTACTCAGCACTGAAAAAGGAGAAAGGGCTTGCCTGATATTTTTTAATGTTTAAAATTTTTATTACTTTCATAAAAAACCTCACAAAAGAATATAGCAAATAAATAATGTTGAATGTTGGTACAAATTGAAATATAAAATGCTGCTATTATGCAATAAAGCAGTGATAAAACTGACAAAATAACAATCAGATATAAAAGATAAGAAGACAAGACATGACAAATATAAAACTGGATTTGGTGAAATGTTATGGTAATCTCAAAATAAATAGTAACACAGATATTATATTAACACATTGGACAACTTTTACTTTTTTTTATGTGAAATTATTACCCTTAGAATCTTGTTGACATCTTGCCAGAATTAACCATACGTATAGGAGGCCAGAAATCTGGTGTATGTTGTGAGATGGGATTTTATGAAAGATGTCTCCAGTTGTAAAGTAAAAAAAAACAACAGAGAAACAACCAAAGCAGCCATCAGCTGAAATGCTGTCGCTTACCTTGTATTAACTGGCTCCTCGTGAGGTTTTATCTATGCAGTTTCCACCTTTAGAGCGTGTCTACTGGAACTACTTCTTTTGCAGCAATTTCAGACTGGCCAGTTCAGTCCTGCTATTGCCTTGGGCTTTCCTGCACTGCCCTTCATTGTGTAGCACAGACCTGCACAGAGACTGCACCATGTTCTTGGTAGCTTGCTTCAACATCAAATTAGAGTAAACTGCCATTCTCAAATTTTTAGCTTAGGACGAGTGTTCACAAGGGAAGTGAGCATTGGGTTTCCTGCGTGCTGGAAATCGCATTCTGTACACAAGTTTCCTCAGGCAGCAAAGCCCTTGAAACCTGACTCTTCCACCCCACAACAATTGTTGGATCCATGCTTTGAGGTCTTCATGTCCTCATGAAGGACTAGAACGAAAGGTTCAGCCTGGGCTTTTTTCCTTAGGCAATTTTACGTGGTAAACAAGAATTTCCTTTCCCTTAATCCCCACAATTTTAGTGGGCTACCAAATCAAGACCTTTCTTGCCTGTTCTTTTCATGGATCTGTACTTATGAGAAAAGCTATTAGTTTAAAGTAACTTAAGTTACTTTCTGCACACAACTTGAGATTGGGCAAGGATGGGCAGTGCTCCTGTCCTACCCAATAGTTGAAGCTGGGCTAAAGCCTGATGGTCAGGGCATGCTCCAGCAAAATGCAGAGTGAAACCTCATCTTCCAGCCTCTCGCCCAGGATGCAAATGGTAGTTTTTACTGCTGGAGATGTTGTATTTCTAAATGGATTTAATGTTGTCAGGGTTTCTAGCAGTCACATTGTAAATGTCTCATCACCCAGCCTCAGTGCACCTGAGAAGTAGGTCCCTGTCTGCTCCTGTCTGCACACCCTGCCCTGGGCAGGAGTGGGACCCCCAAAGCAGGGGCTGTGGGAGACTGCTCCGTAGAGTGATAGTGCTGACTGCTTAGGGCATTTCCAGAGGCAGAGGAACTGCATCACTCCGGGTCAAGGGAGTAAGTCTGGTGTTTGCTCTGCTCCAAAGATGAAGAAAAACTCTTGAGAGAGCAGAATTGACCTGGCTTCTCCCTGTCTATTCATATAATATGAAACTAGATATTGTCTGTCAGTACTTGTATTGTAGATCTCTCAAGCAGAGCCAGATACCTTTTGCATGCTAGGCAGACTCTCTGAGTTTATGTGGATAAAAGCTCCCTAAGGAGGGACCATGGCCCAGATCCGATAAAATATTCAGGTTTCTCACTTCCCACTTAAATCAATGATCAGCTATTAACTGCCAAGCATTTCAGGAGTACTCCTAGTGCCATGGAAAGATCAAAGAAGAGCAAGACCTTAACCTGGTAGTGAGATATTTGTAAAAGGAATCAGGTATTTCCAGAGAGCAAGACATATACAAGGAAGAAACATAGGCATACTAAAAGCAAAGAGCTACAAACTAGATTTTGGAGTTAATGAAGGAATTTGGTGCATCCAGAATATAGTCTGTAGGGACAATAGCTTGAAGAGGAACGAGAAGAGAACATAAGAAATCAGAAATATTGATTCTGTATTAGTTCTGTTATATCCTTCATGCGTAACCACAGACAAGCAATCAGAATGTGGATTATGAAAAGAGTTCAACTCGCATTTAAACACCAACACAGTACCATCAGTGGTGATAATAACAGTAAAAATCAGCATCTCAGGCTGTTTTGAGAAGCAACATAAATACCATAAAAATGGGTGTGGCTGGAATTAACCAAGTATACTTGGGAGGAAACAAGGTGATCTGATGCAGAATCTCGGAGATTTGAAATCCCTCAAAAATGAGAAGTTGCTAGAGAAAAACAAGAGTGAGGAAAAAGCCAAAAAGCCAAAGGGAGAATAAGATTTTAGCTATGTTGAATTCACCTGACTGATAGATCAAGAAGAGTAAAATCTTTGAAAATGATGAGATCACTAAGGTCCTTCACTTATTTTCTATGGACTGCTAGGAGAGGTATTAGAAAAA
Source organism: Calidris pugnax (assembly GCF_001431845.1). Taxonomy (NCBI): domain Eukaryota; kingdom Metazoa; phylum Chordata; class Aves; order Charadriiformes; family Scolopacidae; genus Calidris; species Calidris pugnax. The sequence continues at coordinate 31,252,701 of NW_015090922.1, read as the reverse complement.
GTCTAGGGTAAAAATGGGGGAAAGGCCTTCAGGTGTTGACTGCCAGCAGCATATTCAATAAAGCTGAAGGTGAAAAGGAGGAGAATGGGACGGTGGGGAGTTGGAGAAGCAGACTCAAAAGTTTTTTTTTTCTTTTTTTTTTTCCTAAGATAAGACTTACTGTGAGAGAAGAGCCAGAGGAGATTAAGATGCTGAAGAGTAAGCTATAGGGACATCATATAAAAGTTCATGTCATGAAATGAAGTATCTGGGGCAGGTCGTATGCTCAAAGAAAAGAGCAGACAAGAAACTTTTGCAGGTGAAATGAGAGGAAAGAGTTATGGGTGAGGAAGATCGAAGACAAGGCCAATAAAATGGAAGAAAAAAAATCAAAGTATGCATTGACAATTTTCTCTAGAGAGGAAGTGGCTCATGTATGGAAGTAAAATGAAATCTGGGAAAACAAAGGTAGCAAAATGGCTAAAGGAGTTGCAGTTGTTCAGCCTGGAGAAGAGAAGGCTCCAGGGAGACGTTATAGCAGTCTTTCAGTACTTAAAGGGGGCCAAGAGAAAAGGTGGGGAGGGATTTTTATCAGGGAGTGTAGTGATCAGATGAGGTTGCAAACAACAGACAGAGACCTAATCGTTGCCAGAGTGAGATTTTCACTTCATCTGCTGGAAAACCAGGAAAGCCTACTTCCTCAGCTCATGGAGGGCCAAGGAAGGAAGGAAGACAGGATAAACTTATCAGTGTCTGTGAAGAACTCAGATACAAAGTGATAGGAATGTCGTATAAAAAAAGAAGGTAGATTATATTCCTAAAGATTTTCTTTCCAGAATCTAATTAACCATATTCACAGCAAAGCTGTGAGAGATCGAAGCACAGAAGGGAAGGTTTCAGGAGAGACTACTTTAAAATATACCTGCCAGGAGCCAGCTCTTAGAAAATCATTTTAATTTCCCCTGTTCTTGTCTGGATAGAGTTCAAAAGCCTTATAAATCTTGTTTTGGCCTCCTGCCTTCATAGCTGTTTACTTCCTATGATTTTTATCCAATTCAAACTTTGGGGGTTATTTCACTGAGCTGGTTCAAATTTAGCTGATACATCCCTTCTTTCTCAGAGCAATATCTTAAATGACTGGAACTTCGTAATGCTATGAGCTTTTCTGTGATAAGTGAAAGAAAATGGTGATGCTGGTCGCTTACTAAGAGTCTGGTGCCAAACAAGACAGTCCAACCTTTAGATGATCTTCAAGCAGAGCTGACAGACAGAACTTTCTGTCCTGCAGTTTTTTGCAACAGTTCCATGTGTCTTTTCTTCTAGAATCAGAACAACAACAAAATAATATATGTATTTGAAACTTCATATAGCAGTAAAGTTCTTAAAAAAAATCTGTTGTAATTCCAATTTTCAAAATGTTAGCTTCTACTTAGTCACACATTTGTTTTCACAACTGCTTGAATGCCCACAGAGTCTCATGAGGGCTGAACTTCAGATGCCTTCCATTACCTGCCACTGTCCCACAACACGCCCAGTCCACTGGAGCCCATGAGGCACAGCAGTACATCTGCTGTGGATGAGACCACATAACTTCAGAGGAGAAGGTTTTTCTAAGTGTTGTGGTGGGCAATTGTTGGTACATCATAGTATTTACATGGAGGCCTGAGGCTATATGAGCAGACACGGCCCTTCTAAACACAGCAAAATATTTTTCTGTAGGGATTTGTGGAAACAAAGTTTTTTGTAGGGGATCTTTCCTGGGCAGCTTCAACTCAGAGATGTTTCTAACCAGGAAAAAGTACCCACCACCACCACACAGGCTCTGCTTGCTTCAGCCAGTGCTGGATGGTGTAGGAGGGACCTCAGGCTGGGGCCTTTGGAGCTCTGCGGGTCTTGTGAGCACCTGACTGATTAGACTTGCTTAGAGCCAGAATGCAAATTAGAGGTGACCAGGAAAATAGAGTTGTTCCCTTTAGGTTTAGGGGGTATTTTTAATTATTTTTTTTCTTTTCAGTATATAAAGAAGGCCTGAAAAGTATTTTCATTTTCCAACTCTTTACATTGACAAATCCTTTTTATATTGGTCACTCAAGCCTACTATGGGTAAGAAAAGAACTAATGAAATAGTGAAGTCAGAAGACCCAAGTGGAGGCAAGCTGAGGAGAGAAAGCACCTCAGGCAGGCAGTTTAAAATTCTGGTATTTTCCTTATCACCTATTTATCTTCAGTGGATTAACAATTTAGGTAAATGGCACCAGTGTCAAGGAGTTACCACCTCAGTTCCTGCAGTTGTGGAGACACAGGGACCACATACATTCTCAGTGGGCATGTCTACATGATTGATGATACTGAAACACCTATATCAATTATAAGTCCTGCTGTTTTTATTTTGGCTGAAATCTGTGTAAAGGAACAATCCTGTTGGCACTGTGTAAGTTTATTGAAGCCCATGAATTGAATTATAATGAACTGGAATGTTCATATTAATGTTATTTACACAATCCTGCACCAGCCCAGGAAGAAAAAGATGGCTAAGAGAAAGTTTCACAGTCAGCATAAGTTCATCAGAGACTGTCCTGCCATACGAAAATATAGGTTTTCCCCTGCAAGAAAGGGCACAATTTGTGTCCCTTTGATGGCAGCTTAATCTCAGACTGTCCTAAACCAGTCACAAAACCACAGCCTTGTATGCTTTCCTTGGTCTTTGGATTTTTCTGCACAGACAAGATCTGAGACCGCAGGTCCCCTGCTAAAGCCGAGCAGAACAAGGTATGGAATTGCCAGTCTTTTTAAGGAAAAGAATGAGGAGGAAAAACTGCCTCAGGGAAATAAATGTCCCCTTGCTTTATCTCGTAAGACTGATTAGAGACATCCTTAGTGGATCACCTTTATGGTAGGAATTTACAAGCACCTCAGGAGTTTCATACTGTGGGGCTGGTTGCAGGTGGTTCAGTGAGTGTTAATAGTTTTGTATTTGCCCTCTCAAGCTCATCATAAATGTTTGGTTTGGTTCCATCCAGACAAGTAATGTGGTGAAGGTACCTTACTGCTAAATCCTGTCTGGAGACAGGGAGCCTATGTTTAGTATGAGGTAGCCACAGGCCTTTCCTTTTTAAGTGTAAAAAGCTGTGTCTCCTATTGTATGCAAGAGCTATTCCACAATAAAAAACACAGTGAAGACAAGGCTCTTAACTTTTACCAGAGGAAAACTCACTGAAGTCAGCCTCACATGAGATACAGGGCTGATCTTGGTGAATTTACCTTATGGCAAAGCTAAAGCGTGTTGCCTGTGCTGTGCTTTTACCTCTGGCTACCCGAGCATATTGCCTGTCGGGGGGGGAACAGAAAGCACAAATATAAAGCCAGTTCAGGTAAAGCCAGCAGTCTCTCCTCGCCTATTTTACACCACAATAAGGCTGTCTTGGTTTCTGCCGGCATTTTTTACAGCAGGACTGTGAATTTCTGTTAATTATCTGTTGGCAAAAGCTACTTTTTTTTTTGTTTGCCTGTAAAGATAGTCTCGGCAAAGCGAGGCTGCAGCTGAGGCAGAGGGCCTGAAGGCCTCTCCGAGGGGGCTGCTGCTGAGACACACTTGTGCATGCAGCACGTACATCTGCATTCTTAGACACATTAGCGTCAAAAAAAAACCACCCCAGCACACTGGGAACTTAGTGAGGGCTAAGCTGTAATGCTCCCTCTCTGCGCAATGCTGTTATCCTATAATTTTGCCTCAGGACAGGCTTAGCCAAGCCTGCATACATTTATCCGTGTGAATAGCCGGTGTTTCATGGAAAGCAGGAAGCGAACCAGGTGGGCTTGCCAGCCAGGGGCCGCGTGGTTTTATTGACAAGGAGCGAGTGCATATCGAGGGCCTCGCTCCATATTCCCATGTTGCCTACACGTCCAGCTGGTTCTTGCAAAGGCGCTTTCCAGGGCTTGTTGCTCGAAGCCTGCGTGCTGCTGACGCGGGGATGTTTGGGATGGTGGGCCACACCGCTTTGGAGTATGTCAGTTTAGCTGCTGTTCTCCTGCTACCGAGGGTAAATTCACTTAGGAGGCTTCTCCCTCTTTCACCCCTCCGCTATTTTTTCCCCCCTTTTGATTAAGGACAGAGGAGCCTTTGAGAGCTTTTGATAAACTTATGTAATTGGGTATGTTTTCCAAAGCACGGCTCTGTTCTTTCCAGGGGCTTAGCTAAGAACATTATTCCGATTCTTCTCTAGGCCTTCAAAAGTGCCGATCCTTTCAAACATGTGCAGTGTGAAGGATTACAAATTTGTTTTTCAAAGGGCCCCAAATCCCTGCTGCTTTCATCAGTTCCCTTCCTTGTGCCCCCAGTTTTCCTTTCCCCCCCACTAGCCTTGCAGCCCCAGCTCCAAGCCGCAGGACGCTGACGGTCCCTCTTCTCCTGTCCCTCCACTGCTCGCTTTTTCATCTTCTTTTCAGTTCCTCCCCCCCCAACCCACCATCCATACCCCCAATATTTTTTATATGCAAACAAAAGTGCAGAGAAGCATTGCCATGGCAGCAATGCCACAGTGGGCCCTCCCCTCCCTGTGCATGCGAGCTCTAAACTTTTAAAATAATGGCCTGAAAAGAACAGGAAGGGGACAGCTTGAGGGAGAGAAAGAGAGCGAGAGAGAGCGCAAAAGCAATGAAAAGTGGGACAAAACCATTGGAAATGCATTCAGGCTGACATCACCACCCTTTCCCACAGCGGTCATTCACTTAGGAGGCTCCAGTGTCCATTCACTGTCTTAAAGCTAGCTTTCTAGAGCCCTGGGAGACCATCTTTCCCGTCCTGAATGCCTTTTTTGTTGTGAAACAGTGAACTGTTTCTGAAACCCTGCATAAAGGGCTGAGTAATTCACTGCAGTTGCCAGGAAGTCTGAGCCACTTGTGAGCTAACAATAGTTAACTTTATCTGCCGGCCCAAGCCCCCCTTCCAGCTGTAGGTCCCGAATTCTAATAAGGGCTTTACTCATGCCTCTGAGGTTATGGTAATATTTTATACATCTTTTTTCATTAAGACACAGTCATAGCTACTGTTGAGGCACCGGAGGGAAGTGCTGTCGATTGACGAGGAGGGGGGGAGAAGGGGGGAGAAAGAAAGAAAATAGCTTTTTATATCAGGCAGGCAGTTTGGCCATTTTATACTAGAAATATAAACTTGGTTTGGGGGAAACTGGGGAATGTAATTTTTAAAAAAGTCGCATTAGAAACCTCAGAGTCAAGCAAGGCCTTATGATTATTTTCTATCTATGAAAAAGCTTTTCATATTTTGGGGTGATTGTTTTTACTTTTTACTCTCCTCCTTCTCTGTCCCTGCACTGAGGGCACGAAGGTGACAAGGGAACAGGTGAATCATGAGGGAAGTACGATGAATTTGTTTGGGTTTCCCTTTTAATCCGGATTTGGATGTTGTTGCTCAAAAAAATTCTGCACAGTGACAGCACAGCTGTGTATAAGTGGTGACACAAAACAGTGATTCATACAGCGGTCCTGCCATGCCGATAACCACGGCGTGCCTTTGAAAGATGTGGATCATCAATTTTCTTCTTTACCTTCTGAACTGGCTGCTTTCCTGAGAGCTAATGAAATCAAGTTCAGTGCAAGAAAACTTCTAAATTATCCCTTTGGCCTCCAACATTTTGGAAAAGAAAAAAAATATATTGCTTATTCCTCACTTTTAAGCAAATGATCACTGGGAGTGGAATTTATTTCAGAGCATTGCTGTGAACATTCCTGTTCAAGGTAAAAGACAGCACAGCTTGAACAACTCTTCCGTGTCTTTGGTGTATGCGTCTTGTTCTCTGTGCCTTGAGAAATAGCATTAGTAATGCCTGGATGGAAATAAAAGCACATTTTTCAAAGTTCCACTCAATACTTTATTAATGTTTATAAAAAGTGATTGAAAGATGCATACAGGTTGTGTAAAACTAAACCGCAGAGATATACTTGATGTATTCCCCTCGCACAGCAATACTGTTTTCTTGATCTGTACTCATGACACCAACTGATGCCAGTGGGAGCTGCATATGTTGTGGATGAGGTCACTACAGGGTCGCTGCATAATAAATAAGTTGCTTGGCTTTTTGGGTAAGTTCAAGTATTGAATCGCTTTCATATCTTCTCTCCGAGTGACCTTTACCAGGGGGGAATACCATGCTCTGATGGAGTGACAGATTTGAACTGGCCCTTTTCCTGTCTAACAGCAATGACTTCTGAACTTCGCTGTGGGTTTGTCTTGACAAGAATGAAAAGCTGCTTTCAGACGGCGGAGGCTCACAAGCGATGCGTTGTGTGTGCGCACACACGGGGGCGCATACCCCCCCCCCCCCCTCAAAAATACTCTCTTTTCTCCTAACCCAGAAGAACTGAGAGAACAGTCAGACATCAGAGCACACAGGTAGCAGGCAGGGGAGAGAGTGGGGACGCGGGAGAGCCATTTTACAAAAGGCGTTTATTAATCATGAACTAACTGTAAAGTCACCAAAGCTACCCCTGTGGCCCTGACTGGAAGCTCTGATCTACTGGTAGTGTGACTTTCTCCCGGCGTGGACTGCTTCTGCTCTTGAGCTGGGACACGTGAGATGAAGCTGACTGTGTTGTATTTTGACAACCCATTTAAATAAAATGAATTTATTTGCTAATCCTTTGGGAGGGGAGGGTATAAATTAGAGGGACTAAGAGCATATGATGGAGAGAAAAGGAATCCAGTTTTCTAATATACAGTGACCTTCAGGATTTGCCGTAAACCTTTACCACCCCCAAATGGACATTTAATCTCATTCTGGAGATAGGTTTTGATGTGTGTAAGAAATCTGACCACTTTTTTACATGCCCAGATGCAGACCAAGCTCTTTTGAAAGCCATGACCTGCGATGTGGGCTTGAAATTTGTCCCTTAATATATTCATTTGCCGCATGTGTCTGTATGATGTAATCCCTCTCTAATCACCTCCTCCCTCTCAGAGCACTGGAAATACTCCAAGCAACTGTATGCCTGGACTAGATGCAATATGATTTCATTCTCTCACTCCAATGGGCTATCTACTCACCAAAATGTGCGATACTGAGGAACCACCATCAAATTTGGGCGTGACAGGATTCCACAAAAAACACAAAACACACCCAGAAGGGATTAAAAAAATACAGTAGCACTCCCGTATTTCAAACTGATAGGCAGGATTTCTTCTGGAAAAAGACAGTGATTGAGATTTTTTTCCTTTTTAGATAACCAGGTCAAACATTTTACACCCTGTGTTGTGAAATGTCAAAACCTCAGCTGTGGATTTACCTGGGATGTATGTCTCTCCATGGCTTTTACATTTTACTTGTGCTTTCAGCTTCCATAAAGCAATCCCTTTGATCTTGGTGCCCTACTCAGCCCCTTTTGGCTACTAATGCTTTGTCCTCTGCTTTTAGTGACTTCTTTTTTTTACTGTTTCTAAGTCTGGTGTCTCTTTCCTTCTGTTCTGGCAGACCTGTCTCTCACTCCCAGAGTTTTCATTATTTCAGTGGGATTCTTTCTCCTCTCTTGCCACCTGGGCTGTGTCTCACTTGCTCTTGTTCACTCCCCTTTCAAAGGCTTCTTTGTTTCCAGGCCTCTCCTGTTGGACTTGGCTTTCTTTTTTATTAGAAAGTTCTGGCTCAGAAAGCCTCAGCATCCTGTCAAGGACCACGTTAGCTCCTGGTAAGTATGTCCTACAGCCCTAGAGCAGCTCAGAGTTACCTTGGGATCTAAAACTCTGTGAAGAACAAATAGCTGACATCACACAGCTCACTCAGTGCTCTGCTCTTCTCCTGACAGCCTGTGTCCTGGAAGCGGTGAGGTGAGAGGTGCTCCATATTCATAGTGCAGATTTGACTTGCCACAAGGCTTCTGCGTGAGAATATTCGACAGCTTTCCACCCATTTAGGCCTTGGGGACAGCATGAAACCCCAGAGGTGAGCTGTAAGAGCAGAGTGTAACTCTGCTGTCCCAGTTCTTCCACTGGACCACAATGGCTACCTAGGCTTTTCTGTGTCTGGCTTAAGAGAGAGCTCTGTTGAGCCAGAAATGGCAGGGGACCCCTAGCAATCATATCTGACCCTGAGAATCACAGAATTCATCCTCACTCTCTTCCTCATGCAAGGGCCAAGGAAAGGCAAGTGCTGTGAAAGCTGTAAGAGAGTTGTATATGTGAATAAAGGGATGTTGCATCCCTATGCCAGTTCTCAGCTAAGATCTCTATTACAAGATAAAGTCGAGGCAGAAGAAAAGGCACTTCCTCTTTTCATATCTTTAGAGAGTAAATATTCTAAAATAAAACTGCAGAAGAGACAGTCTCTGTTACACCCAGCATTAGCATACCAAAGTCACCGGCATGAACCCAGCGTCTGGAGTTTGCCTGTTCATTAGCTGGATTGCTCCATTTTGACGGTGCGTTGGTTTAGCACTGATGTAACACCTTCACAGTCAAACTCCCTGAGCCCAGTTTGAAAGACTATAAGCATTTCCTTCAGGTGGCCAGGCAAGCAAAGCGAAATGAAAGCTGCTGGTGGGTGAAAGGAATAAAAAAAACAGGATAAGAGAGTGTGATATTTCTCAGAGCCACACTGGGGACGCTGCAGGAATCCTAAAGAACACATCCAAGCTGAAAGGAGAGAGGAACACTTTTTGGCAGGAGTTGGTGCAAATGATTACTGTGCAAGCACTGAGGGCAGGCCTGCCTCTTTTTTTAATGGCTCAGGGAATAGATTTGGTCACAGGGGAACAGGAGACAACTCCTTTTTCTAATTTTTAATGCTTGCTTGTCTGTATAACACAACCAGAAAACTTCATTTCTGGGCGGGGAAATGCCACTTAAGAATTGAGCCACTTGTCCTTCATTCAGAAACCCGACATTTGCTGAGGTATTCTCTCATGTCATCTTTGCCAGTGAAGTCTAATTTCAACGTGAGTCTTTATCTTTTCTGAAGCAGGAAATATTAATCACTAAATCTGATTGGTCTCACTGCTGCATACCCCAGGCAGCTTTTTTACCTTATGAAAACTGGTGTCAGTTGACATTGTCATCCACATGGCTTGATGAGTAAGAGCCGAAGCTGAGCTATTTCCATTTTAACTAGACAATAAAGCAGAGAAGCTGATAAACGCTGAGGTAGGGTAGATTTCAGCAGGGAGGTTTTTATGAAATGAAATTTTCTCATTGGCCTCATACCCATCCTATTACTGGAAATGGAGCTGCCTATGCTCATCCTTTTAATGTTTTTATTAAGAGATCTCATCAAAAGACAGGAGAAGACTGTGCAGCCAACTGAGAAAATTAAGGGGGAAAAGGCTTATTGTTATATAAATGTCCCTTCCTCCCACTTTCGCAGAGCTGTTCTTGATCCTTTCAAAGCAGTCTCCCTTCGAGAAAAGAAGATGCTGTTAGCTTGAATCATACAAAGAAGAAATTACAACAGTTAGTCTTTTCTGTTAATATTTTAGTCCATTAATGCCATTATTATTTATCTAGCACAAACCAAATGCCAGGTGCTTTTCAGATAGCAAACTCGGTGTCCCGGTGCAGGGGCGATACATGCAAGAGGATGTGTGAGGCAGCATCTCATTAGGTGCTGGCCTGTAGCTGAGGAGGTGGGCACTGGTATCCCAGCTCTGTGGCACAGGGTAAGCCTGACTAAACACACTTGTTTGAAGTTGCTCTGCTCTCAGCTTTGAGGTATGAGGCCTGATCTCTCAGTGCGTTATATTTCCTGCTGGTAAAAGAGAAGCCACTACGCTTTGTCGCTGTGTCTTTAGATTTCAGAAGGTGTCAGGAGATGCAGCTTCCCATGTAGATAAGGACTACTTAGCATGCTGGGACATACTCTCATTAGAGGCCTCCGTGCACTGCTACAGCATGATACCTCAATAAATGCATTTCTTCCTCTGCCGGAACACTTTTTGATTTTCTGTACTCAGTTCCATAAACAAGCAGTGAAATTTCAAATGTATTTTTAACAAGTTTGTTCCATACCTCCTTTTAAAGTCCCTTTTTTTCCTTTGCAGGATGAATATTTTAAATTAGACAGGAAAAGTAAGGGGCAAGCTGAAGGATAGGGGCAAGGCTTACAATGCTTAGGATGAAGTTTATTGTAACTCCTCCATTTTTTCCCCCTCTTGTGCTTCCTTGGAGAGAAGTGTGAATGGGAAGTCAGGCAGAGTTGATTCTTGATTTCTCTGGATACCACTGTAGAGGAAAATTCACTACGCTGAGTTGTCTAAGCAATTGCCTAAACAGGCAATACCTTCTGCTCTTAATAGACAGGATTTTCTAAGCTGATGTGCTTACCTGGCCTCTAACAAAGTCTCTGAAAACTGGAGATAAGAGGTTAACCTGGTCCAGAGAGTGTTCTCCATTTTGGGTGGAAAGGCTGAGGTTAAGCACATCCATTGGGTCACTGACACACATTCATGCTTCAGAGAGACCCTTCTGGTGATAAACCAGAAGCAGCAAGCAGGTTAAAGGCAGGGCAGAAAGGGAGAAGTACCTGTGTTTCTTCTGACCCTCCCCACCTGCCCCAGGCCTTGTGCATGCCAAAACAGAGGTGACACAGGCACAGCAGAGTGGGACCTCTGAGATTAGTTGCTCATATGCCAGGGGGCTTTGGGTTGGGTGTGTGTGTGTGTGTCTGTGGCCCCAGACACACCATCCCTATATCAATCGAGGAGATACAGGCATATAAACATATAGCCCGTGCTATATATTTATATAGTCTCTGAAGCCTTTGGGTGTATAGTGCAATTCAGCTTGATCTAGCTCAAAGAAAAGGCCCAGCAAAGATATTTGGTTTGGAACTCCTGCCTATACTGAACCACGTTATAGTTTTGGTCCAGGTATATCTCTACTGTATCTCTGGCTGCAAACCTAACCCTCCCTTATACATAGGTTGATGCCTGTGTGCACACGTGGGCAAATTCAGGGGTCTCTGGAGAAGGCAGGCAGTCAAGTGGGGAATCCTGCACGTTGGGAGCCCACTCAGAGCCCAGCTGATGAATACATAAAGGAGTACTGGCTTCTGACGCTGCCAATTTCTTAACCTTTGGGATCATTAACAACTTCTCCCTTCCACTGGAAAAAAGAAGCCAGCGGTTCCTGCATTTTTCTGAGACACAAGCAAAGCATTTAGCACCACAAATAACCTCATAATTTAACAGGCAAAATGCCAGGAAAAGTGAAAGCAGATTTATCCCTCCAAGGCCCTGAATATCTTAGTGATCCTTTACTTGTTTTTCAAATGCTATTTCCTTTTTGTTTAATCACAGGTTCGGGTCAAGACACTCTTCAAAATATCATGCCCTGTCCATGTGCATTTTCTTAACCTTAAGGATGTTCACAGTTTCCTGCTTTGCCAGCCAAAACAAACGCCACACAAAAATGCCTACGCACATCCAGAGCAGTCACTGAGTAGCTCTCATTTTTAATTTACCTACAGATGAATGTACCATCCATCCATGTACTTTTTTTCCTTATGTGCAAAGCCAGCATCCACAGAGTTGGTATAACAAATATTCAAGAAGCTGTATTTGCTGTGAAACTCATCAAAGGGAATTAGCTACAGTATGTGAACAATAATTTTAGGTGGCAGGGCTACAAAAAGAGCTGAGGCTGATAAAGGCCATAGGCAGGCAGAATATTCAAGCCCCTTGAAAATGAAATAATGCTGTGTCTTCCCCAAGACACTTCCAGTCAAGGTGCTCAATGGGTTTTCACACAGGCTGGGGAAGCTGGTGGTGCCCTGGGGTAGGGCCTGCCTGCCCCAGGCTCCTTGTTGGAGAGGAGCCTTTGGGTGCTGTCTTGAGACTGGTTGGAGAGGATGGGACTGTTCACCCTCCCCTATCTGTTCTCTGAAGGACCAGTCTTCCCCATCACAGCTGGCCATCCAGTCCTGCAGAAATAGGATGCCTCAACACAGTGGGTATTCCAGAGCTCTCCTCATCTAGGGAGACATTCGTGTTCATGGGAGACAGTAACATAGCACAGGGCTTTGCTGCCTTTCTGTGGGACTGCTGCAGCATCAGAGCAAGGTGATACATGCAGCAGTTGCATCGAGTCACAATAAGTGAAATTCTGACTGAGTATAGGGGAAAAAAGGTCACTGTGAGAGTGGTTCAGCACTGAAGCAAGTGCCCAGAAAGGCTGTGTACCCTTCCTCCTTGGAGATCTCTCTTCTCTCCCCAAGATACATCTTTTGGATTGGCACTTGGCTGCTTTTCTGCTAGGAGGAAAAGGTTTGAAGGTAACCCATCACGCTGCATACCTACCTGATTTTGAGCTGCTCACATCCTGGCAGCAATTTTATGCAACTTTTTCAAAATGAAATGACTTGTTGAAGATCAGGCAGTACATTGGCAGCAGAGTGTGACTATGCTCTGGTAGTCTGAGCACTAATGTTTTGTAGCCAGAAGGTGCACTCTTCCCTGGCCCCTCTGAGGAAAGAATGAGGAACATTTCTGTGGGCAGCCTCTGTGAGGAACCTGTCGCCATAGTGAAATGCCAGTTGTGATTATACTGTGTAAACCTCCTGAAATCCATGTGTCATGTGGCAAAAAATTAACCTTAAAATTGACCCCTACCAATCGCATTAAAGGGAGAAGAATGACATATTTAATTTTGCTTAGTAATTACCAGGGAGAGAATGGCCAGCCTTGTTCATTAATATTTAATAAAATCTTTATTAATTTCTTAAATAAAAGGTTTAATGTCTGACTTACATCTACTTCCTGGATCCCAGTGGAACTCATCTTCTTTGTTATCAGCATTCGCTCTTGGGATCTTTTTTAAAAAAAAATATCTGTTTTTTCCTTCTCTTCTTGACAATGGATCCTACAAAGTAGGCCAGACTGCAGGACAAAGACATTGCTACAGTCAGGATAGCTGTGAGAGCTGTACGCTGGCTGAGTTGCAAACAGACATGAACCTGTTTCTCTCGCAATCCACAGCAGGAAGCTAAGGGGTTCAACCCCCCGGGAGCCCCTCCCCAAGCTGACTGTATGCCCTGCTCAATGCAGAGAGGTAGCTAGCACCACCGCACCATAATCATTCCTTCATTCAATAATTCATTCATTAACCATGCCGTGATGAGACGCATGGCTGAGGCGACTGCTGCAGGAGTGCTTTGGGGTTTTGGGAGTAAATATAAGACCAAGCCCTGCTGCCACGCAGGCACAGCCTCACGAAGAGGACCCCCACCCTGGGGCGAAGCCAGTCTGCTCTGTGTGTCCTGGGGGGTCTAGTTGGGACACGGCAGGTGGAGGGTGGGGTGATTGAAGGAGACTTTTGTTGGATCTGTGCAATCTCTGCATTGCAGAAGAATTTGTAAATGGTTTCTTGCTGTTCTGGATTTTCTTTTTTCCCTTCTTCGAAGACGTGAAATTTCCTGTGTTACGGAAAACACAGGCCCTTACTTAGGTTTTCAGGTCAGCAAAAATTTGTGATTGTCTAAGATGAAATCGCTGTGACTTTTCCCTGGTTTTGTTTGCGATACACGCCACATACAGGGAATGCATCGCATGCACCTTTGGAGCTGAAAGATGAAGTCGAGGGAACGGTTCTGGATTTGTGTGTAACAGTGGTAAATTTGGCCAAAAGCCTGTGACAAGGGCAATCACAAATAATTTCTGAACTTGATTGTATTATTCTATCACACAGAAAAGGCAAACTACAGGCCCATTATTCTTTCACTGGATATGATTAATTCCTATTGATTTAATCACTGCTGGGGAGTGTGTCAGGCGGGGACAGAGAGAGGGCCCAATAGCAGAAATCCAAGCATTATCTCTAATCCTAAATTTTCCTTACTGAGAGTCACTGAAAGGCCTCATCTACAGGATGATGTTCACACATCTAATTTTTTCTGCTGTAAACAGCAAAACATGTTATGAACAGAGTGGAGAATATGGATAGTGAAGTCAGGACTCCAAGATTACTTGAGTGCTTACGGTAAAGCACTGCCAGTCTGGATTTGAGAGGCTGCAGGGTCTCAACAAAGCAAACAAATCTCAGCAAAAATGGAAACACCTTTCCTGTGACAGGAGTGCCACTGCCGACACAGCTACTGGCAGTTTGCAAAGCCTATGTAATCGGTCACGGGGATAAAGAACAGAAATATTTCTAGATGCAGCACTTTTCTGCTGATTTCAGAATTGCCCTGCAAAACAATATGACCATTCTCACAAATTCAGTTCTTGTATGTTCCCTTTTTCTTCTTGAGAACTGCCTCCTTTCTCCAAAAAAGAACAGTGTCTGCCAAGGACACCTAATCCCTATTCCTTGCTTTCAGGGGGTTCATTCATGTGGCAAGAAAGACCGCAGCTTAGCTGAGTGGCAGTGGGCTGATGTTCTAATTTTGTTCTTCTGCTTTCCTTTTGTTTTACAATCTATTCAGGATTAGAAACTTTCTTAGGAGATGTAATTCTCCTGAAATGGAGTTTCTGTCAAAAAAAGTAGGGACAAGGGAAAATCTTAAAAAGTTTGAAACTTCTTGTTTCAGCGGTCTTTAACAGAATAGTGCTTCAAAAAACCCATAAAAATATTTTGGTTTGACATTTTCCAAATGAAACTTTTTGACCTTTTGTGTCAAAATGACATTTTTCATTTTAAAAGTGACCTAAACTAAGAGGAAACTAAACACCTGGAGAATGAAGGGTATATTTCATTTTGGATTGAAGAGTTTAGTCTGAATTACCCCATCAAGAAACCCAAAATCATTTACTGTGATCAGAATGGTATTTCCCTGATTCGTCAACATAGGACAATAACAATAAAAAGCATCTCTTAAAAGCCCCAGCTTTAAGCTGAATGCAGTTGGTTAAAGTGAACATTTTTTTATTTGATTTGCAGTGACAGCAAAACCATGAATGACAAAAGAGCTGCCTAAGATGCTTCTAATTTCTCTGGTGAGTTGGAGCAGGTCAGTTACAAAAACAAAGCAACAGCATACTCAGCCCCATACTTTTTGGTGATATGAGAACTATAGCCACAGAAAGTAAAGAGAATTGTGAAAATATTAGGCTGACGGTCAGCCCTGAAACCATCCAGCTGCATCTCAATTTCTGAGCCGAGAGGCACTACCAGCGCTTTTGAACTGTTATCTTCTCTCACCCAAACACAGACCTAAGACCTTTAATTTTGTTGCTGAAGCCCCGCGTTACTGACCTGGCCGCCCCAAAGTGCTTCCTTGGAGCTCTTACCACATCCCCTTCAGCGCTGTGGCTGCTGACCATGGGCTCTGAGCTCCCAGGCTAAAAATACCCCCCGTTACGAATGCTACCGCATAGCAGGAGCATTTCTTTCTCCCTGCGAAATCCCTCCGTGTGGATTGTGTTACTGACCCGCCTGGGCTAGCACATGCCGTCTGGGATTAACCAGCCCGTGAAACCAAAACCTGCCAGGGGCCAGTGCAACCTCAATTCTGCCTCCGGACTGGAGCCCCACCTTGAGGGCAGGTGGGACACTCAGCTGTGCTCTTCTCAAGTGCCTCCTCTGGGGGTTGTTCCCTCAGAGGGCTTGGCATCTGTTTTATTTCCCTTCTTCAGGGGTAGTCCAGCCTTGGTAAGAGGTGGTGGTCAGCGCCCCTCTCCCTGGTCCCCATAGTGACTTCCCCTTCATGCTGCCTGGCATTTGAGCTCTGTTATAGTTCCTCTGCTTAGTGTTGTCACCCAAACCCACCTTTCACATGAGAGTTTTCCTCCTTCTTTCCTTTGGGAAGTCTTTCAAATCTTTGAGGGGATGGGAAGGAGCTTGGTGAGGCCCCTGCCAGAGGTATGTAGATAGAGCAAGGGACAAGTGTGTAGGAAACTTAACTCTGTGTAGACTATACCATCCAGACACTTTGGCTGTCACTCCTTACCCTGTAAATCAATCCATGCAATCTTACCAGCATGAGTAGAGTTTCCCTTTTTATCTGTGCATGAGGTCAACATTTGGCTTAGAGTCTGTCCTTGCCTTTGTGGGTGTGTGTATATGTATGTATAAAAATAGCTAAATAGATACATATAAATTAGTGAAGTTCAGCAACTCTATGAAATTAAGAGCAGAAATGTCACTGTAGTAGCTTAAAAAAATAAGTGATGCAAGGCTAAGCCCTTTCAGGCTACCCTTTTGCTTCTGCAAACAGGGTGTCAGGAGGGATTGGGTGACCTAGGAAGTTTGTGATGAGGCATGGAGCCCTTCACTGTCTGGTTGAGATGTGACTCCACGCAACAGTGCCTGAAGCTTGCTCCCATTAAGAAGGGTTTGTTATTTATGTTGTTTCTGCTTCTCTTCAGTGGACAGAGACCTCTCAGAAACTTCTAGACCCTTTGGTCTGAGCTGAGGTTCCCAATTGGAAAAAAGGCTGTGAATAGAATAGGTGAAAGATGGTATTTCTTTCTTTTTCTTAGTTCAGGCCCAAGGTAGACCGGCACGGCACCACGTGCATAGCTGCACTTGCCTTGCCCTGTGCAACGAGGGCTTTGGGACCCTGGATATACTTGGAGCGTGTTCCATGGGCGCTATTGCTGGGCGTATAAAAGAGCAGTTCATTACAGCAGAAGCTCTGCTGATAACACAGTGCCCGCAGTGCACTCACAAGGATGGCTGGATTATTAAGGGATGTAAAAAGAACCTTTTAGAAGTGTCACTCCCACACACCAGGGTACAGCAGGAGGTGCACAGCGGCGGTCTGTGTGTCACTCACAGCGGGGACTGCTGGCACAATGGCTTCTGGTTTTGCTGCCTGTTCAGTATTATTTGTTTTATGTTGATACTGTCTATGCACTTAAAGAGATTATATATTTTTCCCATGGCATAAACAAAATGACTTGCATTTTGCAAGGAGAGTAATGGTAATGAGAAGTCAGGCTTCAAGGGGGAATGATGGTAAGGTTGTCGGCAAGGAGAAATAAATCTCATATGCTCAACTTGGTCTGAGCTGACTGCCATTTCTTTAAATAAATTAATAAAGTCAAGTCCTCTTACCTTATGGGGAGGGGGAGAAAAGAGAATGAGCTGCGACCTCACAGCGGGCAGTGTTTTTAGTAGCTGATCTCTTACCATTATCTCCAATCAAGCTTCAAACAAGACACAAGTTTGCTGGTTCTCCTCAGGCTGATGTCAAACCTTTGCCCTCCCTTTTCCATCCCCTGCCTTGAAGAAGCCCAGAGCTAGACATGATCACAGAGATGGAGGATGATGAAGAACTCCTCTGAAGCCAGCTGGGCTTAAAAGTTCACTTCTCCCCCTACCCACATCAACCCTCCCAGCCCCAGCTCAAGTGCGGGGCCATGAAGTAGCCTGCAATGGGAAGGGGCAATCGTGCTATTAATAACTCTGAATTGCTGCTCCCTGGAAGGTGCTGAACATTCGTTTGTCCTTTGTTCCCAGGGGACAACATACTGTACATAGCAGCCATTTGTTGTTTAGGGTTTTTTTTTTCTTTCCCACCCAGATACAGAACAGTGGCAGCTGAGCCGCTGTGTGAGAATAGCATTAAAATGTGTAATGCACCATAAATAAACAGAAATAGACAGGCAGGAAGCTGTGGTAATCACTGCTTTGATGTAGTATGAATTATGGTGTGTGTATATATGTGCGTGAGTGTGCGGGGCGGGGGGGGGTAGGATGAGGGGGGTAGTAGGGGGTTGTTTTAAGGGCTTCATGTTTCTGGCTGTGCTTGTTTTGACTCAGCTGCTGTTGCTCTGGGAAGAGAGTGAACCCAGCCTGCCATTTCCATATCTCCACCTTCGCACTGACAGCTGCTGTCCCTTGACTCAGAGGAAAGGGATCTCAACCTCCACCGCCTGTTCCCTTGGCGTCCCTCCCTCCTTGTCCCCTCTGCCCCCTTAGCACGGCAGAAGGGGGAATCCTGGCTGTCTCCCAGGGACGGGGTCACTCCTCCTGCCACCCAGGGAGGATCCTGTAACAACCTGGGCTTCAACGTCGCCTCCCAGAAGTAGCTGATTTATGTTTCTTGGGTCTGTATCAGGCTGTTGTTTTTTTTTTTCCCCTGCTGACTTCCCACTGCTGCCGGGATAGTGAAAGCGGCAATGGACGTGTCAGGGTGGGCAGGTGAAGTTATTAACAACTCAGCGTCACGTTTCCCTCGAGGTACTGAAAAGGTGGCTGTTGGATCCTAGCGCTCTGAGATCAGCAAGATACCCACAGTAGGTGGAAAGAGAGGGGGAAAAAAAGCAGCACGGGTGTCTCCTTGTTGATTATCTCCTATCAGTGTCCCAGGGCCTCCCTGAGCTGGCGCAGCAAGCCGCTTGTTTGGAATAATCTCCTGCCCATCCCTGCTATGGCAGCAGGACAGCTTATTAAAACAGCACAGCTTTCTTTTTGTGCTCTTTGCATTAACGTTTTACCTGGAGCCAATAGTCTCCCTCTGAAAAACTTGTTTGGTCTGAATAGCCACAAATGAGTCTAACTGTGCTTAAGTGCTGCTCGGGTTCAACGAATTCTCTGACCTTATGATAATTTGGGTGTCACAGGGCACCAATAAATGCCAAAAACTGTCTTCCAGCCTGTAACTAGCTGCATAACCGCTGCATGGTGCTCAGCCAGCCTGCCAGGCTCATTAATGAACCCTGAGCAGCAGCATCCGTTCCTCCTGCCCGGCATCCATGCAGGCCCTTCTGCAGCTCCTGGCCAGAGCGGGGCTGCTGCCCTCAGCTCCACCTTATCCCACCCACCTGGTTCAGCCCCGGCCTCTGCTCTCAACCCCAGAGTGAAGACACCAACTAAAAGGTTCATTCTTCTCCTAGAAGAAGCGCCGTTTCGGGGGGGGGTAGGATGAGGGGGGTAGTAGGGGGTTGTTTTAAGGGCTTCATGTTTCTGGCTGTGCTTGTTTTGACTCAGCTGCTGTTGCTCTGGGAAGAGAGTGAACCCAGCCTGCCATTTCCATATCTCCACCTTCGCACTGACAGCTGCTGTCCCTTGACTCAGAGGAAAGGGATCTCAACCTCCACCGCCTGTTCCCTTGGCGTCCCTCCCTCCTTGTCCCCTCTGCCCCCTTAGCACGGCAGAAGGGGGAATCCTGGCTGTCTCCCAGGGACGGGGTCACTCCTCCTGCCACCCAGGGAGGATCCTGTAACAACCTGGGCTTCAACGTCGCCTCCCAGAAGTAGCTGATTTATGTTTCTTGGGTCTGTATCAGGCTGTTGTTTTTTTTTTTCCCCTGCTGACTTCCCACTGCTGCCGGGATAGTGAAAGCGGCAATGGACGTGTCAGGGTGGGCAGGTGAAGTTATTAACAACTCAGCGTCACGTTTCCCTCGAGGTACTGAAAAGGTGGCTGTTGGATCCTAGCGCTCTGAGATCAGCAAGATACCCACAGTAGGTGGAAAGAGAGGGGGAAAAAAAGCAGCACGGGTGTCTCCTTGTTGATTATCTCCTATCAGTGTCCCAGGGCCTCCCTGAGCTGGCGCAGCAAGCCGCTTGTTTGGAATAATCTCCTGCCCATCCCTGCTATGGCAGCAGGACAGCTTATTAAAACAGCACAGCTTTCTTTTTGTGCTCTTTGCATTAACGTTTTACCTGGAGCCAATAGTCTCCCTCTGAAAAACTTGTTTGGTCTGAATAGCCACAAATGAGTCTAACTGTGCTTAAGTGCTGCTCGGGTTCAACGAATTCTCTGACCTTATGATAATTTGGGTGTCACAGGGCACCAATAAATGCCAAAAACTGTCTTCCAGCCTGTAACTAGCTGCATAACCGCTGCATGGTGCTCAGCCAGCCTGCCAGGCTCATTAATGAACCCTGAGCAGCAGCATCCGTTCCTCCTGCCCGGCATCCATGCAGGCCCTTCTGCAGCTCCTGGCCAGAGCGGGGCTGCTGCCCTCAGCTCCACCTTATCCCACCCACCTGGTTCAGCCCCGGCCTCTGCTCTCAACCCCAGAGTGAAGACACCAACTAAAAGGTTCATTCTTCTCCTAGAAGAAGCGCCGTTTCCTAGCTGGGGCCTGGGTGGGGAGGGGGAAGGCAGAGAAAGCGCAGGACTTGGCTCTGCTGACAAGCAGCTGTCTCAAACGGGGAAAAGGTTTAAGAACCCAGAACTGGGAACACTTAAACGTTTACAAATTTTCCAGTCAAGTCTGACCAGCTTAGAGAGTCGTAATGAACTGCTGAGAATGGGTAAAGATTTTTTGAAACAGTGCTAGCTATATTGACATAACCAAAGGCCGCACACAAACTCTCCGAATGAAGAAGTGGTTTTAGTTCAATGATTTCAACGGGAATTTGGTGCCTAAATATCTCAGGGAATTTGGTGCCTAAATATTTCTGAGCTATATTTTTCCTGTTGTTGTCACTTAACACAATCACTCTTTATTTTAACATCATTTTAGCGAAGAAGGAAGCTTGTGCATTGAAGTCTTTCTATGTATAGGGACTGCAATGCATAAAAGCAGCAGGGAGCCCTGCTATTTTTCTCCGAGGAATAAAGATGCACCTTGGTGAAGCTGAGTTTTTAAGGCTCTAATCTCTCCCCGACTCAGCGAGGAACCAAAGGATGTGCTTAACTTTATTCACAAGCTCTGAAAAGTTAGTGAAACAGGTGGAGCCTTGCTACTGTGCGGCATAGCTGCACGTTAATGGATGCATTAGGAAATGCTGTCACAGTGCACATATATTGCCCCACATGGTAATTACTCAAATTGCAAGACAATTATCATTCCAATACTGAAATAGCTGACTTGCACTTACTTCACAAATGCTAGCAACACCTTCCTCATTCAGACCTGGCTGGCCTAATTCTGTATTATGTTGTAGCTCCATTGCCCTACAGCAACACAAAAGGCCTAAAGAGGCCAGAAATAGCCTCTGGGGAGCAATCTCCGACATAAGATGTTCATTCCGGCCCATCTGTTGGCATACCACAGCGCCTCAACACTAGCTCACTCCAACTGTCTCATAAACCTCTGCCCAGGGCCCTTGTTGGGAAGGGGCCATGTGTTTGACATGTGCAAGCAGCGAGCACCGCCTAGCAGTTACTCAAAAGCAGCTCCTGGTCCTAGGGACTAAATTAAACTCAGCTCGGGAGATGACAATAATTTATGAAGCACTTCTTCCTTTCCCTTTCCTAGCCCCCTCCTAGCCCCAGAATACCATGTCCTCCTCCCCTCCCACTCCCTGGCTGTCCCCCAGCAGACTCTTGTTAGCCCTTCTGCCTGCGGAGAGGTCGAGTCGGAGCAGGGGAGACAGTGCAGGACCTGGCAGGGAGCCAGCGATGGTATGTTTTGGAGTTGGTGATGAGCAGGAGAGGGAAGGCAAAAAAGCAAGCTGTGGCTCCTTCATCTCAGTGAGCAGCTCCCTGCGAAGAGTGGCAGGACAAACCCCAGGAAGCCCATGGTGTGCCAGCCCCTGTTTCTGGAAACAGCATAGTAAAGTGGGATGTCTCTGCTTTCATCCCAAGGTGCCAGCTCATGGTCAACGGGCAGAGGCTCACAGGCAAGAGGTGGGACTCCTTGACTTGCAGAGCTACAACCTCTCCCTACCTTTTGCTTAGAACAGAAACATTCTCCTGTCTGCTTTTTCAAGTTTTCTGTGGCTCTGTGCTCCAGTGGGAATGCAACTGATGGGTCTCCTCTCAATGAGACCAGTATGGCCCTGGGCTTTCCGACCCTGCTGCTGAAATGCAGAAGAGAAGGTTGGCCCCCTGTCCACCTGCCAAGCACCAATAGTTCAGACACTGGGTACCCTCTTCTTCTCTTCCTTCATTCGGATGTTGCTCTCAGAGTAAATCACACTTCTGTTATTCACAATATTCTCAAAACTGTTACACTACTGCAAAAATTATGTAAAGAGGAGAAATATCAACTGCCCTTGTCCTGAGATTACCTTTCGCTCTTTGTAAAGACCAGACTTGATAAAGTAACAATACATAATAGCTTCTCCTATACCATATCTCCTTTTTGTTAGCTTTAGAGGCTCAAACCTTCCAATAAGAACATGAAATTTTTTAACACTCTTTCTTGATCAGAGTTAAAAATAATTATTAAACTTCAAATGAATATCAGGGTATTCCACAATGTAAGAGTTATTTGACAATGCAAGTCTGACTATAACAAATTATTCTGCTAATTTCTGCAAGTATGTAAAGCATACTTAAACCAGCCCAAATGTTGGTATACCCAGACTTCTGAGAGTTTTTGACTTCCTTTGCATTGCAAAAGAAAAATAGATTATTTTTTTTTAATGAAAAATTATTGACACTTCAGTTCTCCCCAACTAAAGTTGACAGAAGGTTTGTCATTGTCTTAAATGAAGTCAGAATCACACTATTGTGGTCCTGTTTAGTGTCATAAAATTGTCAAGCTGCCAGTTTCCTGTTGGCTTGTTAATGGCTTTTTTTAATGATATTTAAAGCACATAAATTATTTGTATAGTGATTTATTCTACTTTGCAATTAATTGCAGTCATTTGAATATATTTTATCTTACACTGGGGTTTTATTTTACATACTGAGGCCATTATATTTTCATTTTTTATGGTTTTTGAGAGCTTTGCATTTGTCCAAAAGATGTAAGTATGCCAGTGAATGACTGGATGCAAATTCAGTGTTCTGCTTCCATTTTATGACATTCAGTCAGTGTCTCTGCTGAGTGGAGGTTTGCATTTTAAGGATTTTTTTTTTTTTTTAAAGTTTCTGATACATTATTGCTAGGATTTCAGGTAAATCCAGTATTATTGCATTCCCCGTTTTGTTTGGTTTTGCTGGTCTCTTTTATTTTCAAGGAATAACAAGAACGAAATGTGTATATAAAACCATGGTACCTCATAAAACATCACATTTGCTTGAAGATACTACTAGCATGAAAATATTAGTAGTTATAAATCCATCTCCAAGAAAAATGACTATATTTCTCTGCATTGAACCAGCTGTTCATTAAATGGAAAGACACTTTCTCTAAATTGTCTAAGTTTTAAGGTCATGTATCTCCTTTTAACAGCTCAGTCTTTGAAGGAACATTCTTCCAGTTTTTAAACTAGCTCTCGACATAAAGTCTTTTCTACTGTTTATGTGCATGAAGATGAAATTTGTGTTCATACAGAGAGCGAAAACAAGACATATCTTTCTTCCACTGAAGTTGTGTTCTCCCACCTTTAAGATGCTTATGCTCTTGAGGTGTGGAAGTGTGTGTGAGCCACAGAAATCACCAAAGCAGTCAAAACTGCAGATTTTTGGTATCCCTCTGTGCTTTGTATTTTACGGTCTTCACTGGGTTCCTGACCTTGACAGAAGCTTGGCCATGTTTACTGTGCATACCTGAGACTAGGAAAGCTAGAAAACATAGAAAATAAGTTGTGCTACTACTTGAGTAGCTGTTTATAATGTATGGACAGATATAGAGCATTTCAGGAAGGGTCGGTGTGGGGACACTTTACTAGAGGTCCTGTAGGATGGAGACACTGACCTTAGTACTACAGAATCACAGAATCTGTGATTGTTCAAAGGCTCCACTGTACAACGAGCTGTACCTCCACCTAATCAAAGACAGCTCACCTGGTAGAACTGAAAATCATAAGCGTAGACTTTTAAAGCTTTCATTATTTATGTCCCTTTTAAAATATCCTCACTTTCACTAATAGCAGCCTCCCAAGAGTAAGCTTGCTTTCCCTTAGTCATCATTTCCCAACCCTTAACAGGTATCCACCTGTCAATGTCCATGAATCTGCAAAACATGGTCTTAAAACCCACACCAAAACCAAAGCAGAGAAAGTGCAAGACAATAAAGTGTGGACGTGTGACCTGGTTTGATAAAGTCTCTGGAAAGTTTAGAAGACAGCTTGGAGCTGAAACTACATCTTTCAAGTCTCAGCCTATCCTTTCATCTTAAAAACAATTTTCCTCTCAGTTTCCAAGAAATTTGTATCTAGTTAGCAACTTCTGCATAGTTCATTCAGGATCAGTGGAGGGATTTAGGCAACAGTAGCCAGCTCAAAAAGAAACCCTCCACCAAAAAAAAAATTATATGCAACTCAGGTGTGGGCTACTTTTGGTAATTCCTATATGTCTTTCACTCTCTGGTCAATCGACTCAAAATTAATGACATGCAACAGGTTGTGCTGAAATCTGTTAATCTGAGAGCAATTAATATGATCATGAATAGATATCAATAGTGCCTAAAGTATTTATACTGATGTAGGTGACAGATGCAAAACCACTCCTAGTTCCGGCTGTCAATGTCCTAGCTATAGTCAATCTAATGTCTGGTTTTAAATACCATAAACAATGTGGGAGTTTTCATGGTATTTTTATAATAAATATGATTGAGTGACAATTTACCCCCAAAAGTGAGATTAGTATTTATACAGGAACATATTTCTATTTAGTAGTTTTTAAGTGAACACATAAATTAATAGATAAGCTTGTTAACAACTCTGAAATATAATTAGTTTGTTGATGTAAATTGCTACTCAGCAGGAAATTCAGGTCTCCAAAATAGCTGCACAGTTTTAGTTGCCGACAGTCACAGTGCCTTAAATAAGCTATTGCCACAAGTTCCTTGAAGCAGCTTATAGATGCTTTTATTTCATTTCATTTCATTATTTTATATTACTCTGATGGTAACATTTTTTCTTCTTTCAAAAAACGTCTTCTCTCAGACACCAGACATCTGGGAAAATCTGATAACAGAAACTCCTCAAAAGCACCGACGCATTAGCCCCGAGTCAGAGGGTTAAAATTCAGAGAAAACGATAATAAACTTTGTTAAAAAATTATTGACTCCAAGCTTTGGCAGAAAGAAAGAGGAATTTCTATATAATAAAGCAAGTTTAGCCACGTGACAGCAACCCATGTCTGAATGCTGTAGCAAATGGATGCTTCTGAGTTATAGAAATTAAAGGTCAGTCATTCAATCAACAGTTATTTTATTTGACTTACATAATTAGTGCCCATTACCACCCATTTCAGCTGACTGGTAAATGTTTGTTTACTTTTGCTTTATGTCCCCAGAGCAGCACAAAACAGTCTCAACACACTGATGTGTCTAGCAGCAAAAAACACCTACACTGTAATCAGAGGTGTCATTGCAGCAAGGGCAGAGACACCTCTGGTGTGGTTAGCCTGGGTACCACTAGAAGGATGCTCTGCAGTATGGTCCTCAGTGCATAACAGCTTCCTCACCATGTGCTCATCAATTTTAGGCAGATCCATCCAATTTATCCCGAACTCCCACTGTCACAATGTGCTGCTGCTGCTGCCCAAGCTGGTTTCCTCAATGCTAGTGCAAACGTGTCTGCTCCTGCTGAAATCACAACTCTTGCCTTTGTGAACGTGTCCACAGAAAGAGGGATGCACGAACCCCCCCTTTTAAAATGCTCATGCAAAATTTGCGAAGTTTGTGTGGTAGAGACTGCTGATGAAGGAAGGTCTCTGTCAACAGAAAGAGCAAAGAACAGTGGCAGAAGTGCACGTGCAGGAACTGCAGCCTCACCTGTGCTCAGGGGAACACCACTTCCCAGCTGTCCATGGTGGCTCACTCTGTGACTTACCTACTGACAGCGTGGTTTTGCAGATCCTTCTTGTGAAGACAGTACAATTGCCTTAAGTGAGACTGTTTGCATACAGGGTGGAATTTTCATGACACAGACAACTAAACTTTAGGAAATGAATGTGGTCTAAAGTCGCGTGGCATAGATACAGTCAAATGCCCAATGCATGAAATGTTGTGTACTCAAGTGCTACACTTGCTTGGTGAGAACTTTCTATGAGGACAGAATGGCAAAGCACACAAATAGCTTATTCTTTATAAGAAAAAAAAAATTATTATTCATTCTTTTTATTTTATTACCAGCAGAAGATAAGGTGAAATAAATGATTCAGCTCATCTTCCCTTATCACTGCAATCCTTTCTTGGGCTCACTAGTGATATAATTTATGCTTGCTTCTCCATTTCCTACAATTGCCTGGTATCAGAATTTAGGCTATACTTTGCTGACTAATTCTGATAGCTAGAAATAATACAAGAAGGATGTTTTTAAAGTAAATTATTACAGGGAAAAGGAAGAATTTCTATCACCGTGATGATGTTTGCAATGGGGATCAAACAATAACCTAACCACATAAATCCTCTCACCTCTATGAATACAAGAATTGGGGTTACCTTTCCTGTCACCCTAAAAGACAAACATATTGATAAGGCAATATGAAATAGAAAAGCAGTTTTGATTTGAGAATTTCTCCCCTTAGTCAAACAAATACAGAGAAGCAGCCATGAAAATAACTTAAATAATAAGCCTAATAAGCTTAACTTAATAAGCTTCATTGCTGGGGTCATATCTGTGCCTGGTGCTAGAGGGATGGTGTTTGAGAGTGGCAGATGAACATTCTGTTCTCTTCTGGCCTTAAAAATCTGTGAAATCAGGTCTCTCGACTCTGGAAGAGTGCAGCTGCTTTCTTTGAGGCAGCCAGATCTACAGTAAAGTGTGTCAGACCAAGTCCTTTCAGGGCACCTTGAAGGGCTGTGGTAACACCACAGTAGTTCAGTCAATGGGAGTATTGTTAACATGACACTTGCAGAGTTCAAAGTGGCAACACAAAGAGGAGCAGTCCTGGGTATTTTCTCAAAGTCTCTTTCCCTAGCTGCAGTTGGCAAGAGTCCTATGGGCTGGGTAACCGGTCCATCTGTGAAGCTTCAAGGTGAGCAGCTGCCCTTGTGCACATTTGTCTTTACTCTTATTTGCATCTGAATTTGGTGCACTGAAAAATCTGGATATGCATCCAAAGCTCAGCCTCCCAGACCAGGCCTGGCACCAAGGACACGAGGAGGAAAGGGCAGTTGGCATGGTGTGGCACTGATACGACCAGCCACGTGGTGGGGAGAAGAAGCCACGTGGCTCCTGTCCCAGTCTCTGCACTCATGCCAAGAAACAGTGGCTGGCCACCTCCTTCCTCCTGGCAGGCCACAGATTTCCAGACGTTATCCCCAGGCAACAGGAGATGGGCTGGGCCAGCTGAAATTTGGCCAGTTCAGGTGATAACGCCACTTTGCTGCTGCACAGCTCATTATGAACCTCACAGCCCTTTCTGGACCTAGGAGATAAACAAGGCAATTTGTTAAATGCATTGGCTTATTAAGGTGACTTACCCACCTTCAAGATTTAGTGTACTTCATTTGTTGCCCATCACAGGTAATTGTAGGTAATTAAGGATATGAAGGCTATCAGTTTTCCAGATATTAGGTAACACCACTGTCCTTGTGTCTTAGCTTAATTTTTTTAGATTGGTAAGTGACTTCTGATTTACAGGGACATATGATATTTTTAACCCTTAATTTTTTTGCAGCTAGGTTGTCAAAGACACAGGAAAGTGATGTTATTTCCAAGGACAGGACACAGCAGATTTAAAATCCTAGTTCACCTCTAGTAGCAGTAAAGTCTCTGGAGTCTGAGGTACAAATCCTGTAGCCAACAAATACTTAGGTCATCTGAGTGGGACTGAAAACATGAAAAAAGTTAATGATGATCATCTTTAAGTTATAAAAATTGAAAACTACATGAAAGTGAAGAAAAATAGTAAAAAGGACTGGGCAAAATAATGTTTTGGAGGAACATACTTTTTTAGAATCTGAGAGTCAGTATACCATATATATTTAGAAAAAACAAAGAAAACAAACAAAAATATTTTGCAAAAAGCCAGCATAGTTAAACAACACAATAGAGAAGGCTATTAGAAGTAGAATTTTCATCCATTTGAATGTGGAAATCCTGTCCAATGTCCAAATGAGGAAAATAAAAGACAAATTAAACTCATCCTGTTGAATGTAGAACTCTAATGAGGCAAACCAGTAAAAGATTTTGAAGCGCAACTTCCTACATACATAAAAGTGACTAATAAGAACTTTCTCAGAAACGGGAAGCCTGTTGGAAAGTCAATGGGCTGAGAGATGATTAAGGTGCAAATGGGATACTCCAGGAAGCTAGGGCCATGGCAAGAAAGCTAAACGAATGATTTGCATCAATGTTCTCTTCCGAAGAGGTCACGGGGGTTTCCACACCTGAATCATTCATTACAGGGACAAGCCTGAAGAGCAGTTTGAAATCGAACTGTCAACAGAAGAGATTTTCAGAGCAATTCAATAAAATGAACAGTAGCAAATCTCAAGGACCAGGTAGCATTCAACCAAGCATTCTAAACAAGCTAAAATATGAGACTGCTAAACTACTAATTTCTGAAATCACTCTTGAAAGCAGAGAAATAGAAAGTGGCAAATGTGATGCTATTAAAAAAAAAAAAAAAGTTTAAAGAGCAGAGCTGAAAAACTACTGACCAGTAAAATTGATTTCTGTACCAGACAAATTGGTACAGATCATAGAAAATAGAATTGGTAAACACATTATTTTGTAGAGAGAAAACATGCCTCACAAATCCATTAGCATCCTTTGAAGGAGTTAATGAGAATCGGGCTAAGGGCGTGATGCTTGGTATATAGTGGACTTGGATTTTCAAAACGCGATTCACATCAGCGAAGGGTCTTAAGGAAATTAAACGCTCACAGGACAAAAGGGAGGTCCCCTCACATGGTTTAATACATGACTAGAAGAAAAGAAACAAAGATTAGAAATAAACTGCCATTCTTACACAGTGGAGGAGTGGGGCCCAGTTGAATCCCACATGTCCCCTGCTGGGACCCATGCTGTTCTGAATTAGACTTGATACAGAAATGGGGATGGAGCCAGGCTATGCTCCAACTCTGCAGCTTTCAACTGTTTTCTTTGATCAGGAAAACAATTCAATTTGAGTACAGATTGAACAGCTCGATGCATAGGCCTTTATGACCAAGAGATCATTGCCAGAGTTGTGTTGTTGAGCTATTGTGGGTTGGCAAGTGGGCTTGCAAAGAAAGGAAGGAACTCTTAAGTTAGAAGCTGCAATAATGGCAGGCATCAGGGAATATTTCATTTATGTCTCAGACTGGACAGAGCTGGCAGATATTCCTCATGTGTATGTCAAGCAAATTAAATGCTAATATTGACCCACCACCAGCAAAGACATTTGTTGTCTGAGGATGAGAGAAAAGAAATGACCTGCCAATCTGTAGGCCAAGATGTCTGAATTATGATAGTACAACAAGGAATAACTTTTTGTCATTGAAACCTCAGATTTTCCCAAACTGTCACACTTAAGCAGTTTTATTATCCTCTTGTATGAGTTGAAGTTCTCTTTATGTTAAATCTGGCAATCCAAGAAATCTAGGTAACTTTTTACTGTAGATATGTGGAGATAATTGAATGTTAAAAGCTAATCATACCTGGTCACAAGTAGAAATTACTTTCTCTACATTCATTAAAGAGTGAGCCTTTTCAGACTCTTCCAAACCTCAGCCCATGAGGCCCTTAGGGCAAAGACAACCTTCCTATCAGTGGGTATACATCTCTGTTCTTTCTTTGATATTAACTAACTCCTTTAGACATGTGGTGGTCCCATTAAATGAGATGTTGTTTCAAAACGTATCTTTCAAATAAACTGCACTATAACTGTTGCATACAATGATCATAACTCTGCACTAAGAATCTGTTCACAAAGTATATTGATGATACTTAGGGTTGTATTTCTAAGTCTTTTGCTTGCATAACAGCTGGTTTGGGGCATGGTAGTTAGCATGATTATGTAACTTTTACATCCAAGTGGATAGATAACAGCCTAACAGGAGATCTCTTGTGTAAGAAATGCCTGTATCTCTCTTTCATTTGAGCCATGAGTGAAGAACAGGTAAATAAACCTTTCTATGGTTTGGTATAGGTTGCATACATACATGTCTTCATACGCTTATACACACTGCGCGTCTTGGAGGGGTGGGCTGTAGAGTATATGGCAGGTACTGCATACCTGCATTGGTTAATCTGCCTGGGAAAACTCCTCTATGGGCAAATAATGATTTACAGAACTGAAACTAGTGAAACTCCCAAGAAACCACAGCACAAAGCTGTCATAATAGCTATAAAAAAATCTAATTTCCAGCTCTTGCCATCACGGTGAAGTTAATGAAATTGATTAAATTAATGACTGTCTGATTGTGCTGTTTGGCACTGCCTTGTGCTTTGTGTAATAACACGTACTGCCATCAAATTGCTCCAAGCTCTGGTTAGAGCAAAAAAGTTCCCATCAATTGACATGAACAATGCTATGACAGTTTACAACATCTGAAATGTGGAGTGAACGTGCAAGGCAATGCCAATCTGATCTGAGAGTGGCTTATAGTGATGATGAGCAGCTGTCAACAAGGACATAAGTGCATGGAGACAGAAAGTCTGGAACATTCACCAGGATTCTTTTTACTTATCCTCATTTTGCACAGATTCGGTGAAATTGCTTGCATTTGCAAGAATACCAGAAGAGAATTAGGTCAAGTAGGACAATTTTGTCCCTGAAGTACTTCCATTGAAATGAGTAGAATGATACCCACTTCTTTCCGGGCTAAATTCAGCCCATTACTGTTTCTGATGCATTTTGCATAAAATGAATTAATCAGTTGACGGGTTCAGAATAGGAAGAGAAAAAAAAAAAAAAAAGATTTGTTTCATGACATTCCAGATCCATAGCTTGCTTGAGGCTGAGAAAAACTTCTGGGAAGTCTCTCTATATCCTTGCCTTGTTCCTGCAGCCTTCCACAGGCACCTGTTGTCAGTCACTGTTGAGAGCACATTGCTGGAGGAGCCGAACTTTGGGTTGACCATTCCCATATATATGATGAAGGGGCAACCATCCCACCCCCATCTCCCATTTCTGCATCAAAACTAGGATACAAACCCCATGTAATTTCATCCAGTTCTGTTTATCAGATTAGGGAACTACAAAACTGACTAAAGCAGACAGCTGCCTGAACCAACATCACATCACTGAATTTTTCACCAGTCTTCTCTTAATATATTTGTTAATCTCTGTCCTAGCAAGTCTCCAAATGAAGCTCAGCCCATCAGTGCACAATGAGAATAGACACTGACTTAGTAGAAGATAGACTATATCTAGGGAAATGAACATTTCTTCTGCTTGGACAATGCCTTTACCATCTGTGGGATGAGGTGAACAGATAATAAGTACAAATCTTTGTTAATGCAACCATAAAGTTTTACAGTTAAAATTGAAAAGGTCAAGCAGTGCAAAAATCAAGTTTTCTCTAGCAATCTTTAACTTGGCTGCATTCCACAGCTGGAGTATTTTCTTTTTTCTTTGTTAAATGTGTCATGTAATATATTCCTCTTTGACGCTAAATGTGTATGATAAGTATACAGGGCATGAATTGTGGTAGAGATAACTGTTGCCATGGGAACTTTAACTTTTGCATTTCCCAAGTTTGAATCTGTACTAGTGCAATCATAAGATTGCAATGGTGGGGCGGGGAAGATTGTCACATCCCTCTGACCCCTCCGCCCAATTCCTCCATATATTTTTGAGGGATTCCTTTCTATGTACCTCCCAGCCAGCTCCACGCTCTCACACATCTGACCACCAGCAGGTCCCTGTGCCAGGGTGGGGAAATGCTGGCCTGGTCTTCTGCCAGGGTGGTTTTTCAGAAGACATCATTGAGGTCCCTTTTGACCCTGCACACTTCCAGGAAAGCCTATAGGGACACACAACCAGGATCATACATGACCTGTGTTTCCTTGTTGAACAAGTTCATAAAGACAAGTCTTTAGCAACACTTACCAGTTCTTTGGCAATCCCAGGTGCATTTTCCCTTAGCCACTCACAGCTACAGAGCTACAAAGCATCGTATTTTATGTTGTGAAGAGCCAGGAGGTTTATTGTATGGTAACTTCTACTGAACACAGCCAGAACCAGAAACCCTACTCCAGGGGCATCAGTCTCTGAAGAGGCTCATCGCCTTGTGGGAATTTTATCATACCCTGTATTTTTTACTTTCATATGGCCTAGAATCTCTGGCTGAAATATAGCTCCTGAGGAATCTCAGTTCATAGACGGGAGAAGCCCAGGCTCAGTGTCCATTGCCTCCCCTCCTACTTCTGAAGGAAGATTCAAGCAGAAGTGATATAGGAATGCACACCCCTGGGGAAATGCCCAGACAGTGTTGAGACATTTTGATATAGGCTGGTGAGGTAGCCTGGATGCCTTCACAACTTCTCTGGGTGTAAACCGCTGTATTCTCACCAGTTTTCTGTTCAGTGATTTTTTATACCACTAAATTCAAAAGAAAGAGAGAAAGGAGAGGTAGGAGGAGCTGGGCACAGAAAGAGAAAGAATGAAAGGAAGGAAGGCAAGAAGGAAGGCAGGAAGGCAGGAAGGCAGGAAGGAAGGCAGGGAGGCAGGAAGGAAGGCAGGCAGGAAGGCAGGAAGGCAGGAAGGCAGGAAGGCAGGAAGGAAGGAAGGAAGGAAGGAAGGAAGGAAGGAGGTTAGTTTTGCCTCTCCTCCAGAACACACACAATCCTAAAAGGAAAATGACAGTCAACAGGAGTTGAAAGGTAGCTCCCCAAGCAGCAACCTTGTGTGCCATCATTTGATGAATAAAGTGGTTATTCTTTCTCTCTCTTGGGATGATCACCCATGCCAAATATTCTGGCACTTTCCTCAGCCTGCTGTCCAAATGATATTCGCTTACTAACAGGAACATTTGTCTCTGGGTAATGCTCTAAGTTATACCACTGGGGTTTGCAGGGCATGAGAATTTTCAGTGCTGGAAAGAGCATAAAAGGCCACCTCCTTTCTCTGAGGGCAAGCAGAGACTCTGCATTCCCTCCATGTAGGCTCTCCTTTGTCTTTAGTCCAGAGATTGTCTTAGATCCAAGTCAACGAAACAAAAGCTGATTATCTCACCTTTAAATAGAGGGATTACTGCAGAGAAGTTGAAGCTGGGTAACTGATCTCCCACTTGAGTGTCTGAGGGGGATAACCCTTCAGATGAAACAAATTTGAAGGAAGAAAAGGAAAAAAATTGCCAAGCTGAAGATCAATGCAGAGACATAGCTCCAAGCGTCATGGCTGACATTTGACTCGTCATTCATACTTATTTGTATCTATATGAAAAGGGAGCACAAATAAATAGCAATTTTAATTCCCTCTGCAGCAACAAACCAGCTTTTTGTCTAAAAAGGTTCACCACAAGGGAAACTTTCTTGAGAAACATTACAAAGAAGAAAAATACCAATGTTAGTACTGACATCTCTATCTTCTTCTCTTCCCACAGCCCTAAAATCAATTTTTTGTTTTCTGTGAGTGATATTCATTTCCTCCTACTTATGGTGGATACCTTGGAACTAAATGGGCTACAATTTAATTCCTGGAAATAACCTCCTGAGAACAACTATTTTCTGGGAATACTGTAGAACAGGTCCCAAATTAGCACAAAGAAATGCTCAGCAGGATTCAGAGGTTTCATGTGTGCAAAGGCAATTTAAGCAACCCTTTCATTTCCCTGGTCTTTGTCCACTTACTCCAGTTCTCCTGGCACAAGCTAAAGTATCTTGAAAAAATAACTTTCACCTTCACTGGTGAAACACAAGGCAAGAGCACTGACAGCAGCCTGGGCTTGCTGAGGGAAATTTGGTGGCTCCTGGGGTTCCCTGAGACGCAGGCATGCGTAGTCCTTCCCTCTGCCCACATTCTCTTTGCAGCATCTGCTGGGGGAGTTCACCTGTTACCTCATCATTAGTGTGCTCACGAAGGACTTTCCTATGCTGGTGCAATCTTCCTTAACCACTACGTTGCTTTGGGCTAGCAGGGAAATGGGGGCTAATCTTTTCTTCAGAGTAGACTAACTCTGATATCAGTTTCCTGGCATGACCATGCCATAGCACTGTTTTTGGCTCTGAAATGTGTGTATTGGTAAAGTTTCTACTGATCAAAAGTCCTGGCAGTAAAAGAAACCAGACACTACTGGAGTTTGTTTCTGTTCTATATCTAATCCACAATACTTAATGCTTGGAAATGTAACTCCTGAAGACAACTTTTTCATTAAAGCAACACATGTGGAAATGGGCCTGATTCTGCTTTAAGCTGGTGGAATTTCAAGGAGATAATCCTGATTTTACTCATGTAACTGAGAGGAAAATCAGATCCATTATATCCATAAGAGCACTTGTATCATAAAAGGTCTAGAGTTTTAAACTGTCATTTCAGCCAAGACAAATAGATTTTCTTGTCACCCATTCTCACAGCCCATGACAGCTCAGAGCTCTTGTAGATGGATTTTTGAGCTGGAGGAGGATAGGAGCAAGCTATGAAAACACCACAGAGTTTCTTTTTGGCATTTTACCTTTTCCTCTGGTCTTCTTTATATCACCATAATCTAGATAAGAAACAGCAGTGCACAGTATGAGTAGCATTTTGATGTCATGCAGGCTACAGAAGAAGTGGAAGATACAACTTAGTTCAAGTGCCAGACATGCATCAGCAAGATTAATTTACAGCGAAGTCAGAAATCTGAGTAGGTTTGAATTATGCTCCTCCACAGTACAAAAAAAAAAAAAGTTGCACTATGAAAATTGATGTGACATAGTGCAGAGGTGAAAGAAGAAACCAGTTTCATTTTACTTTAAGGAAAGCATGGGAGTCTAGTATTAAGCCAAGCTAGTACAAATACCTAACACTGGCGTTAGAAGAGAAAGATATTTATCTTCCTAAGTCATGCCAATTTCTCCTTTTCTTTAATTACTCTAGGGAAATACAAATTTACACCCAGTCCAATAAAAGCAGGATGAAGTCCTTTTCAGCATGCAAGAAGAGAAGAGACACAGATCACTCTGCAAAGCAGAAGGAAAGATTGCAAAGTAATTTTCACCACCAAAACACATTTTCCCCTCCAGTATGAAGCAGTGGGGAACAGCAATCAAAATTGATTGTTCCAGTTAAAATTCTGCATCACGATGTTACCGAAAAAGTAGCATGATGAGCTCAGCTCTTCTGACAACGTGTCGCAGTAAATATAGACAGGAGCCTGTTAAGATTAAAGAGTTCTTTGGCACATCATACATTTTCTTGATTCACTGTGCATCATTAAACTTTCTTTTTTTATGATGCTTTGTTTATTTCATGGACAAGCCATTAAATTCAAATTACATCTTGAAGGAAATTTGCTTCATTTGGGTCCTACTGTGGAAACTTCTCATTATCTGTATTTGTATTTCTAATGTGGATAAATGTCTCCGATCTTAATAGCAGGTCAGACAGGTGAAATAGTCATAGGCATAGCAATAGCACTACACTATTTTGCTCTAGTAGTTTCACTTCTGCCTTTTCTGAGTAGAATCTACAAATATTTATGTAGATATGTAAATCAGAGTGATAAAAATGATCGAAATTTTTTTTTCTCCAGCTCCTGAGCCATAATTTTAATGTTTTATTGCTGATTACGGTGATGTTAAATAGTCAGTAAAACAAGTATATCTGCATCACACAGTATATAAACAGCATTTCGGATGACTGTCTAAGATGTTTAAAATTTTCTAGTGGCATCATAGTTAGAATTTGTACCCTTCCTTAGAAATCCCTTTACTTCTTTGGCTGCTCAGGTGGTAATGAATTTTATGAGTAAAGAGCTAGAGCTGTGTAATCAAATTCATTATACTGAAGTAGAAAGGCTTTATTTGCCATTAATTTGGAAAGAAATTGTGTCACTGTCTCTCTCTTCCTTCATTGAAAGATAAGTATTTTGTAACATTTAATAAAGTGCAAAGGTGAGTGCTCAATTGAAGGTCTTGCGCAATTCTTGAAAGTCTTCTAAACATGATCACAGTTTCTCTAATCAGTTTCTGACTTGTGCCCCCCTGAGAATCCTCCTTCTCCCCCTTCTGCCCTTAGGTTAGGATTTGCCTTATGCAAATAGCACAGCAAATATGCCTAACTCAAAAATTAAAGCAGTTTTTATGGGGTTTTTTGATAATAGCTTTTCTAGCTGGAGCTCATTCAACCCCTTACTGAGTTTTGAGAAACCAGTGACAAAAATGGTTTCTGAATCATGGCCACTCTTTGTTACCTTTCTAAACATTTGTGCTTGTAAGCTTTACTGTTGCTGGCTGCATTATTGTTTAATACGTATGAATGCCATTAAGCAAGTTTCTGAGCTTCTTCAATGTGGACAGGAGTTTAGCAACCTGGAAGATGTGTACAGCACTGTGCAGCACCATGTCCAAGCCCTAGAAACAGTCTTACTTCTGCAAACACACAGATCATTGGTGCTGAATGACCTTCATGAAAATGCTAGGATTTCATTTTAACTGGCCTGTCATTTTTATTTATTTTAATGTGTTGCTGTTTGCTGAAAACCCAGTAAGATTCTGCATTATAAAGATAAACCTTTCTCTACCATTATACTGCATTATTGTGTCAGGAAGAAAGAGTATTCCAAGGTTGCCTTCCAAGATACATCAAACTGTTGAACAGGACTGAAGGTGGACTAATTATTGCATTTGATACATACCCAGAATGTCAACACAGGCTTGGCAAGCAAAGGCCTCTGGGAGAGACCAAGAGTTATCTGTACTTCTCATACAAAGATGTTCTGGAGTTCACCTGCCTGATAGTCATGAAGGAAGAAAAAGTAAAAAAAAATTGCTACCTTAACTAGTGGATTTCTCTAGGGAAATTATGGAAATGCATGAGTAACTCTCAACCCAGAAGGTTGATAAACATAGTATTTCTTGAGATTGTCACTGATTTTCATTCTGGTAAAGAAAACCATGCATATATTCTCCTAACCATCTTAAAACAATACCCATGTTATAGTCACAGATTCCAGTTTACCCCTTACCCATGGAATAGTGCCTCTTCTTGGAATCAGTCTGGTGTATCCCAAATAGCATATTAGCAGCTGGAGCACAATTACTGTCCTTGGCTTTAACCACTATAAAAAAAGGATTCTCCACAGAATTTAAATTCTCCCCCTCACATTCTTTTTATACTAGATGCATTTCAACCTGGGAGCTGATAGTAAGCCTGTCTTTCACAGTACAGAGGATCAAAAGCATGTAGCCTGTGGAGCATGTCTCATACTTGCTGCATGTAGGTCAGGACAACACTACAGATGGGGCATCTTAAATCTCTGCAGTTTGGCAGTTTCTCATTTTCATGGTAGTCCTAGACTCCACCTACATGAATGATGAAATCCTTGGTCTGCTGATTGAATGAGGGCTTCATTAACGTATTTCATTGCAATATCATCATCTGCTCCAGAGGTCAGCTCTTCCACATCTACCGGCCGACCAGGATTCTCCCTTGACATAAGTTGAGGTATTTGCACTAACCCTGATGTGCTGGTAAGGAGATTGACAGTGACATCTCCATCAGAGCTAGATCCTTCGGAAACTATTATTCTGACAGAGTTTCACATGCCTGAAATGTTGTCAATGTGGCCAATAAAGAAGGAGTTTGGTTCTGTTGGGGACATCCTTTTAATAAATAAGCTGTCTCAGTGGAATTTGTGCCTCCATTCAGCTTGCCAAACCACAGAGGCAAAGCGATAACCAACCTGCAGATCTGTATATATTTTGTTGAACACTGAATAAGTAAGAGTTCTGGGCACTTCTCAGAAGTAAACATTTCTTTTTTGGGAAAGGGCAGAATTAAAATATATATATACTGAAATCGTTTTTCTCAGGACTCAGGAATACTTTTCACTGTTGATCACACTTCGTAAGCTGGAAGTGTTCCTCTGAAAGAGTTCACTGTGAGGAAGATGGCATTGCAGCGTTATGCTCCACGGAGTCTTCTGTCCAAAGGTCTGTCTATATTTCTTTGTCACCTGCCACAGCATCTTAAAGGGTATCTTCAAAGTACAATGCTTCCCTGAGTGTTGTTTCTCCAGCTATACTCAGCATTAACAATACACATACTTCTCCAGTAAAGAAACCAGACCATACAGGGGTGTATGTTATGGACACTGCAGAAATCTTACCAGGTCTTGGAAGTATCTCCATTTCAGCACCTATGGAAGATTTCCCTGAAGAAAACTGTTTTTTTACAGCACTTTGACAACTAACTTCTGGGTTTGACATCGGAATGTCTTTAAAATTCTAGTCCTTGACATCTACTGCTCTGAAGATGTGAAATGTTCTCCAGGGAAAAAGAGTGGTCTCCACACCCTCCAGAGACATGACCATAACTTGTGACGTTTGTCCAGTCCTTTGAGAATTTTGCCAAATCCTCAGAGGTAGCTCTGTGTCAAGGTAAGCACACATGCTCAAGAACAATTGGAAAGAGGGCATGTGTTTTAGGGTTTTGATAACATTAAGTTAAGACACTCTGAGTGACGAACAGCTGAAACACAGGCAAAACAATAGACCTTACTGTAAGGTATTTGGCTTCCTGGTAACAGGATACTCTCTGGTCTGTTGGTATCTCTATGATGCAAATAACCTCCAGGTGCCTGGCAGTCTGTGTAGCAAATATGTTGTAATCAGTTCTGAAGAATTAGATTAGTTTGTAAACCATGCAATTATTTATTTTTTGTCTGTGTTTTAATAAGATTGCAGCTATTTCCTTATTGCCTACAGGTTTTCTTTTTATACTAGATGCATTTCAACCTGGGAGCATCATTGCCACCATGAAGTCCACATTGCACTGACTAGCTAGTTAGTTCAGTATTGGCATGCCGGTACCAGCTAGGCTGCTTTGCTGGTTGCATCTCATCTCATCAGGCCTCATCCTGGTGTCTGGTCAAGGACTGGTAGCAGACAAAGGGAATTCTTCTAATGGAGACAGTCAGGGAAGAGGTTTCTTGGTGTCCTCCTCCCTAGTAATTTAGCCCATCTGCAGTCTCAGTAATAACATACTTTCTTTCTTTGCTTCCTCTGCTTCTCGTCTATCACAGCAGGCCTGATTCCTCTCTCTGACACATAAGGTACGTTCCATCAGTTGCAACTGGCACTGATCTGGGGTATCATACCAGAGACTCAGCCCTCCTGCTCCCCTAGAGATTCACTGGGCCACTCCTTTTTTTCATAAAATCCTAATTTGTGTCCCTTCATAAGGCCATCTTCTAATATACACATTTCAGTAAAATCACCAGATCTCCAAGACTCAAAGAAGGTTGTTAGAAAAATCAGAATGGCTTGTTTCTTGCCATTTGATTTTCCAAATGTGCTTAATTTCCTTTTCCAGCACCAAGAATGCACATCTTATTTTACTACTAACTGTTACTCAGAAATGAGCTTTGTTTAATTCATTGGGCTTTTGGAAAATGTTGTATTTGTACTAGACTGTTTTATGATATTTATACTATGGCATAAATATTTTTGCAAGTGTACTATAAAACAGATTGCATCTCCCCCTCACTGTGACTTCAGAGAAAGTTTTCTCTATTTTTCTGAATGTAGTGGTGTCTTCCTATTGTTTCTGAGGCCACTGGTTGCAGACATTGTTACTCAGAGACACACACATGCAAACACACACATGCAGATGCAGTCATATAGGTAGATGATCACACAGACAGACTCCTTTCAGAGAACATAAACTGCATTTGGGATCCTGGATTAAAGCGCCTTTTTTGGAGACTAAAAACCTGAGCAAAGCGTAAGGGATAATTAATCAAAATAAGAGTGAACCCCTCGGGAATTGCTGAAATTCCTAAAAATTATTCTTTATTCAAGTCAACATTAGAAATTAAAATATTTTCTGTTTTTTAATGTCTCTCATTCAGAAAGATAATACTGATCTAAATGTCTTGATTTTGAAAGTATGCATTTTGATTTAGTCTTGCTAAAATCTTTGTAGAGAAAATTAACTAATAAGTCAAGAATCTCACAGAAATAATTCCAAGCTGAAGGACACAATGTTCCTTGTAGTGAGGTTGAGACCTGGTGCTGGGGATGTGGTGCTACCTGCTGGTTTAGGTTTCTAGGTTAGGAATTAGGATTTCCATCTGAAGGGATACTAGAATGGGGATGCTGGTTCCTCTCTCCAGACTGGCACCTCCCTGTGATGGCCAATGATGGACTGATGAAAGTGCAGACACACTTGTAAGGAGCAGATGATGAAAACTCAAGCTGTCTCCATCTTAATATACCCCACCCATGCCTTTTGCCACCATGCCTTGTATTCTTGCTTGTGATGGAGTTCAGCCCCAAAGCGAGGACTTAGGATGCCACCTGGCCTACTGTGTAAAGTGCACTCCCAACACAGAGGTTCAGTCTTTCCCATATTCTTTTCCAGGGAGAAATCAAAATAATTTGCTTTTTCTGGGCATACTCTAGCACTAGATTACACCACTGGTGTGGTGATAAGAGCATGAATTACCCCAAACCTTGCAGAGCTGTTGGGGGTACACTGACACAGAGATACCTCTGCTGCCTCAACCTGGGCTGCAACAAACCTTTGAGAGAGAAACATCCTCTCAGAACAGGCACCTCAGAGCATGTGAAGGAAATTAGGCAGTCCAGGAGCTTTCAGCCTGAATTCACAGAATCACAGAATCACAGAATCACAGAATTGTGGTGGTTGGAAGGGACCTCAGAGATCATCGAGTCCAACCACAAAAAAAAAAAAAAAAAACAAAAAAAAAAAAACACACCCACCACCACAAAACAAAACAAAACAAAACAAAACAAAACAAAAAAAACAAAAACAAAACAAAACAAAACAAAAAAAACCAAACAAACCACCACACCACCTAAACACACAACAACAACCAAACCAAAAATCCATCACCCACCCACTCAGCAGCCCACGACAAACCAATAATCTTGGGCACTAGAGCATGCCCTGAAGAACCATGTCTACACGTTTCTTAAATACCTCCAGGGATGGTGACTCCACCACGTCCCTGGGCAGCCCATTCCAATGCCTGACAACCCTTTCAGTAAAGAAATGTTTCCTAATATCTAACCTGAACTTCCCCTGGCGTAATTTGAAGCCATTGCATGTAATGATTTCAACTGTCCATTACAACTGTCCACAGCATAAAAAAGAAGCATCCCATAAGACTGCAGTCTGGTTTGGGGTCTCAGGGATTTTAGGCACTACAGTCCACAGTAGGTAGGAGTTAAGCAGTCTGGAGCCCATCACTCATTCCAAAATTAATTCAGCTGGTTTGTTCATAAATACTGGCATGTGGTTGAAAAACTACTGCTGTATCCAGACAAGAGTAAGCAGCATTACCTGGAAGGGTCAGTATGAAGGGAGATGACTAAAGCACAGCAGTAGGAATGTGTTAGGGCCAATCTTACACCCTAATCCTCTAAAGAGTTGGGGTCTAATTCATTACCCTCTTTTATGTGACAGGAGAGAGGGTAAATGAAATGCATTGACAAAATTTGCAGATGATAATAAATTGGGAGGCCCCAGAGAGGAGAGATAACTACTACAAAAGAGCCTAGAGATCAGATACATGATCAGGGGAAAAAAAAAAAAAAAAAGAGATTCATTTTAGGAAAACATAAGCTAGTAGATATGACCAAAATCAACCAATGCACGAATACCGTAAAGCAAAGAGACAGCTGAAAGCTTTAAAACGGCCTTTGCTGTTTCTTCTCTAGAATCTTAAAGTGTTTATTTTTCTTTTTCTAGGGGTTTGTGTCAAAAAAAGACAACACCATCAGACCCAGATGTCCTGGCAGGCTTAGTTACTACTGCTGCTAATATAAGCATGTGTTCCGTGAAGAATTCCTATGCAATATCTATTTAAAAGGATGTGCCAGCCAGACTAGATGGGTACATTTGATGGATGTAATTAGTATGCCATTTTGCAGTCCTTTACAGCAGTTTGAGGTGTGCAAATAGTTGTTAGGCATCAGAAAAAATACTGTCTGTTAAGGCCACTACGGAATGTTAAAACTTTATTCAGTTTGATTCAAAGACCACAAAAGTCAATAGGAGTCTCACTGTTACTTTGGTTCTGGCTCTCAAGGACTTTTTTCCCCTGTCTGCTTGGCTGTGAATTCAACAAAAATGTGTGTCATTTGCATTGGGGAGGCTATTCTCACAGCTAGAAATCTTTTCTGTTAAAAAAGACGGAGCTTGGAAGAGGAGGAGAAGCTGGCCTAGAGAACAAAGCAAATTCTACACTTTTGTGGAGTTTTCAGCAGTGCACTGCACATTTTCCTTTTGTTAGAGTGCCAAATGTGTGGTCTATTACACAAAGCAGGACACAGCCCTCTGCTCTCCTTTCCCAGAGGCAGTTACTTGTAGTGTATGGCACTTCCTTTTTCACTTGGAAGTTCTAGCTGTATCTCAAAAGCAAACTCCAGACAATCTCTTTAGTGTACAAAGCACGAGGAACCTGGCAGTGCTAAAATCAGAGACACCAGTGGAAGGTCTTGATTTCATATGAAGGAGGATCAAGCTGAAGTGATCCAATGCTAATTGCTGTGATAACATGCAAGACTTACCTTGAAATTTCTCCGCAATGCCATTTTGTTCCATCAACCAAAATAAAGTTATCATGAGCCCTCACAGCAGCCTGTGGTATATTTTGTGATGACTGCAGCATTGGTATGTATGCCCAGGATGTGAAAAGTATAATAATTAATAGGCCTGATTCCACACTACTGAAGTACCTATGAGGCTTTCCATCAGCTTTAATGAGAGCTGAAACGTGCCTTAGCT
Source organism: Calidris pugnax (assembly GCF_001431845.1). Classification (NCBI taxonomy): domain Eukaryota; kingdom Metazoa; phylum Chordata; class Aves; order Charadriiformes; family Scolopacidae; genus Calidris; species Calidris pugnax. Next base: position 31,210,217 of record NW_015090922.1, on the reverse strand, counting down.
GAGCTATATGGGGAAGGAGAGGCTTTCTAAATTACATATTTCTTTAGCTCTGCAAAAGGTTCTTTGGGGGTTACTGTCTGTTCTGGGTGGAATGCACATTTCCAGCCACAAACAAAAAGACTACTCATCCCACCTGACAAAGTGCGTTGGCAAGATAAGGAGACAATAAAATAAACCCCAGCCTCTCCAGCTCTCAGGCTATTTGTTCTGCAAAAGCCAGAAAAAAAAAGGGCATAGTTTGTGATATGGCCAAAGGCTTAATAACTTAAAACTCCTGCAGTCCCAAAGGCCTTGAAGGAGAATAAATGCCAAACTCGGGGATGCCTACTCCTTCAGCAGTTCCCTGCTTTTATAGCAAAGGAGCTCCAGCCCAAAGGGATCAGTTAATCATAACTAGGGGCACAGGATCCTTCAGGCTGTTGAAACCAGGGATAAAAGCAACGGTAGACTCCACAGCGCGTTATCAGGCAGAATTATGGCAGCCATATCTCCAGGCAACAGAGGCGCAGATAGTAATAGGAAAGTCTAACGGAAAAGAGAAGAGCTGTGTTTCCTCTTCATACAGAAGCTGTAATAGATTTCTTGGACAATGTCCAGGAAGAGAAGCCCAGGCCCTTAACACACATCTAAACTCTCTATCAGCAGTCGCTCTCCCTCACTGAGCAGCAGGGATGGAAACTCTGGCAGGACTCCTCCCTGCCTCTGCTCGGGCCACCAAGGTTGCCTCGGTCTCTTCCAGGCTCATTTGCAAATAGCCAGCTCCCCTGCAAGCCTCAAGTGTGTCTAGACATTGGCTAATCCTTTCCCTTGTGCCAGCTGGGTGACATCAGCGTTCTGAACGTCGCTACAAATCTCTGCAGGAGCCAGGTCTCCCGGCACCCAGATCATGCACCTTTCCCATCCTCCTTTGCTGGAATCGCTGCAGAGAGAGGACCGCTGCCAGTGGCTACCTGTTAGGGTCTCTCTGGAGCATGATGGTGGCAGCTTCAGAGAGCAACTCGGGGCATTGATTGTGGACTCCCCAAATAAGTAATCAAACCTCATGGTAGTTGCTATCCTCTTTGAGAAACTTTGAGATTCTGTTTCTCTGTCTGCTTAGCAGGAGTTAATCCAGTTGTTCAAAATGTATTTATATCACGGTATTAATTTCTTTTTGAGGCCTATAATCTTTAATCATGTCCAGGTGGATTCAGGAAGTTGCTACTTGCCATAACAGTAACTTCAGTGATCTCCTGCCACCTGGCTGATTGGTTACCACTAAAGAAGGCTGTCAGCATCAAACGGTCAGTCTGCTGGGCTCTGGCTTCCTAAATGCTATTCTAAGTTCAATGGCATTCTCAGTCTCTATTACGTACAAAAGAAACAAGAGAGCTTGTCAGAATAAAGCCATTTAGTGCATACTCAGAAATACCTTTAATTGTTGCATGGCACTTAAATACATAGAAAATCTTGAGATCAATAGATGGATCTCACTGAGTCATCTGTCTCCCACCCATTCAAATGTTCATGCTCAGCATTGCAATTTCCTCAGCACCTTTAAACTGGCTGTTAGAAGTATCAGAATATCAAGATGATGGTTTCACCCCTTTTTCTAAATAAGGCCCTTCTGGCCCTCTTTGCTGTGGCAGAGCACAGGGAGAACGCTGCAGAGGGGGAATATTTGGGGATGAGGCCATCAACTCTCACAGGAATGGAGTGTATGTCTGCCGTGTTGCTGAACTGATAAGAATTACCTTAATTTCCAGGAGACAATGTTCACGTGTGACTTGCAGTACTTGTATGTTAAACAAGAAAACAGAACTTGTCACTGTCTTCTCAGCACATTGATCTGTCTAGCAGTCTAATATCCTGACTGCAAAGGTTGCCAATATTCAAATCTTCAGAAGATGAAAGATCCCCACATCGCACCTCACCAATTGTTCAGTAGTGCGGAAGGGGAGAAAACCTCCTTGTTGATCACCTGCCATGATCAATTCATGCCTTGGGGCATGAGATTTAATTGCCTTTAACATTGTCTTTAGTTTGAAAAAGTATTAATTGTAAAAATGATCTCTTAACTTTGTCTCACTACACAATGAGGATCAGTGGACTCTAGAACCAGAAACAACCATACAAGCACCAACCTCTGAGACGAGTTAATTAAGTTTTAAATGTATACTGTTTCAGTCAAATAAATAATAGCTGACTTTTACATCTATGTAATAATAAAAACAGATTTTTTGATCTTCTGCATTGTTATACCAATAAAAAGCCACCCATACAGATGACTGAACGCTGCAGTTTACGGTATTAACAAGTTTTTTTCCCCCTTTCTTTTTTCCTAGCAGGTCCTCAACCCTGGTTATCTGAAACCTCCAAAGCAATATATTTTAACAAACAAAATTAGGCAGATGTATCATCCACTGTGGGATTTGAACCCCTTGTCACTGGCGAGAAAGCTGCAATTTAATAGATGAAGATGTCAAACCATGTTATAGGAGGTTTTCCGACTGCATATTTATCACAGTGTCATAGGGGTCCCAGGCAAACTGAAAGATTTCACTGTTTATTCACAGTGAAGACACTTAATTAATGACTAGGCCTAATCAGCCTGTTTTATTATTTACAGGGATTCCAACATGGCTTAGCTCAACTGATATGCAAACAAACCATCCTCAGCGTGCTCTAATTAATAATTCTGAACCAGACTCACAGAGTGGCACTGTCAAGTAGCTCTTTGGTGATTTACAACACCTCCTCTGCTACATTCACATTGCCTGCATGCAAATGAGCTGCCACCCCTGCAGATCCTTCATTTTAAAATACAATGTGCCGTCTTGTTGACTACAGGAATGCCCTTATCTTTGCACATGACTTAATGGAGACAAATGTCTGACTTGGGCAGGTTTGTGGAGGCCTTCATGGACACACACCTACACAGGATGTCATTTCAGAAATGTTTAAGAGGTGGGGAAGAAAAATCCTCTGTTGCCTCTGGCACGGTTGCCGCAGCTGAATTGTTTCACCAAGTTGTTAGCCCCAACCTCTCCAAAAAGGGATGGACTATCCATTGTCTTGTACTTGCTAAATTCATTGCCATTGCTGCTAAATAGAGGAAAGGCAAGGAAAATGTGTCAGAGCGTGTGGAAAGTTGTTATGAAAACAGTTGACTCCAACATCACATATAGGTACTGGGTGATCTCACTGGGTGATTAGATGCCATGCTGGTCTGAGGATGGAAAGAAGCATTAGGAATAAAATCACCATAAAAATTCAAATGGGAATTAATGGGAGTCACTCGCATCTACAAACCATTGATGAATGTTTCACATTTTCAGGTGTATTTCCTAATCACAGTGGAGAAACTGAGGAAAAGAGAAGGTGATCGATTCTGTGAGGAAGACATGCTGCCAGCTGGGGATGGCACTGGTGGATTCACACCAGTAGATCTCATTTTCTCTGGAAGAGACTTCTGAATACAGAGGGAAAACACTATTAGCAGAGCAATATAAGCCAGATGAAAATAGCTCATGAGTGTGAGTCATCCCACTTGTGACTGCTTCCTATTCCATTGTGAGCCACGCTTGAGAAACGCTGTAAAGCAGCACGTCAGCAAGAGAAAAGATCTCCCTCAAACCTATTAGCTTAAATGCAAAGCCAGTGCTACTTGGGTAGCTGTAGGAGCACCTGTCATGTTTGTTCAGCTCGGGGAACACCTGGGGTCTTGGGGCTGTCTTGGTGGAAGCTCTGTACCAGGAAGCATAGACCCACATGCACGTGATCAGCCAAGTGTGTACATGTTCCCAGGCAAAGCTGGTTTTAGCTTAAGATCAGGGGGGTTAAATTGCTCACACAAAGTAAACTGCCTATTACACAGTGAGAAGCTTCCTAGCCCTGGAAGGCAGGAAGCTCTGCAGCTCATGGAGGGCAAATGTTTCTCCAGGCTCCACATTGCACTGGGCACCTCATCCTTCACAAAGATGGTACTGAAAGGAAGTAATTATTACAGGCTCACTGTCAAGTTGAACTGAAGCTCCCTATGCTGGTGCCACCAAGGTGTTTCCTATTCAGTAATCTCATTAATGAGATGGATAATGGAGTGGATTGAATTTATTAAACATGGAGATGATACCAGCCTGGGAGAGGCTGCAACACATTGGAGCACAGGATGAAAGCTGAAGATTATCATGACAAATTGGAGAAATGGTCTGAAGGAAGAAAAAAAAATCAATTAATTCACTAAAAATAAGTCTGAAGTGCTATATTTAAAGTATTGTACAGAAATAATGAACCACACAAATATAAGTTAGGAAATTAATTTCTCTGCAGTCATTCTGCAGAAGAGGATCTGGGCCTTATAGTAGACTGGAATCTGAATATGAGACAGCATAACCGTAAAAAAAAGGAAAGCATCATGCTAGGTAGTAAAAACACAAGCACTGCAAGTAAACCAGATGAAGAAGATCTGTCATTTCAGTCAGATCTGGTAAAACTTTAGCTCAGGCAATCTTTCCTTTTTGGGCACTACACTTTGACTGGTGAAAGTCCAAAGAGGATTAGTGATCTGGAAATGAAGGCTCCTGAGGGAAGACTTAAAAAAAATCAAACAAAACCAAGCTGCGTAATTCTGAAACGTCTTGAAGAGACAGATCATGGTCATCTCCAGGATAAGGTTACTGAAAGGGATAGAACAGATTGTTTATGTGTTCACTGGTAATAAAAAAAGGAGCAATGTGCTTATTCTAAATGAAGTTAATTTTAGGCCAGACATGACAAAATTTTTTGACCTGGAAAGATAGTTTAACGCTGCAATAGATTTCCTGGAGAGACTAGAAAAAGTACAGGGGCATAGTATCCATCAGAAGTGATTTATGCCTAGTTAACCCTGCAGTGGGTCAGGGGAATGAAATAGTAGGTATCGTGACATCCCTTGCTTCCTTGCATCTAGTACAGGTTATGACAGCGAGTGGGTTATCCAAGAAACAGAGAGCTGTTGCCGACCTTCATGTGAACCCTTTGGCATAAGGAGCCAGAAAGACTTTCACAGGCAAGGTTGGCTGCAGCATCCAGCACATGTGAGAGTTGCTACAGGTCCTCTTAAGCATTTATCTTTCTTCAAGTGTATTTTCAGATGAGAAAGTGTCCCGAAATCACAAAGTTCTTTTCAAGAGTAAAAATCTAAACACTTGTTTTCTAATAAAGGAATTTCTTCGTATTCTTGAACATCTCCAAAAGCTCTTTTTCCATGTGTGATCAAATACAGAACATGCACATTGCTTTTATGAATACAATCTCAGCCTGTTATTTTTTATGGTAAGGCATAAGCTGTGGCGTTAATGCAGAGAGGTTTCCTAAAGCTCTCTGGTAACTGTGTCTGGTTTAATCCACTTTTTGTCATAACCTGTACTAGGTGCAAGGAGAGCAATGGACCAGATGAGGTGGATTCCCACCAACAGAGCAACTAGATTTGTAGCTATAATGAGCAGCAGACATATCAAAGGGACTAATAAACGGTTACAGGCTTGGGCACTAGGAACAAAAAATAGGTCAAATTAGTAGGAAGAAGGTTATCGAGAGGTGTCTGCAAAGAGATGGTGGGCTGAGGTGGCCTGAGAAATGTAGAGACAGAAGTGGCAAGTATGAAAGCTGCCTTCCAGGCCAGGCAAAGAATGGTCCAGCTATCTTAGCACAAACAAGCTGTCAAATTTAGAGGAACATGATTGGTTAGGCTTTGTTTCGCCTTTCTAACTTGAAACTACTAATAATTCCACACCTTTTATCCAGAAGATAAAGGTTTATTTTGGAAAGACTGTCATGTGCCACTGCAAACATCTTTTGTCTGTGGCACAGTAAGGGCGGCATTCTAGGACATCTGAGATGGAGTAAAATACCCCGCAAGACCTGAGGAATGACAGTGAGAAATACTTGTAAGTTAAAGATATTGAGCTATATACAAAAATTGCAAGTCTCCAATGACATGAGAAAAAGGACTAAAGAAAAAAGACAAAAATAAAGAATAAGGAAACTGTCTATATATACAATGTTATTTTTATTCAGTGGCTCAGCAACACCTATTATAATAGAAGAAGTGAAAAGCATTGGGGTATCTGGGATTTTAAATAGCTCTTTCCATCACAGTCAACTTATGGACAGAGTTTCCTTAGATTTAGAAAGGAAACAGGGCATAGCTGGGTAAAGCAGACAGGCAAATGGACAATTTATCAAAATCTTATGCACTCAGCTAGATAAAAATTATTAATTTGTAACCGGGCTATTAAGAACTGTCAAGCCTCAAGTCAGACTGGCAATTCTCAAGTTTGAGAATTCAATTTGTAGTGTGCAACATTAAATTAAAAAGTCCCCCTTTGTGTCAGTCTTCACTAATGTTTGTAGATATAACAGGGATGTCTGGCATCAGTGAGCCTGCTTCTCAGTTATTGCTATTCTTGGCTTACAACAGGGTTGAGGAGGAGGCAGAAATATGAAGATATCTCTTCTGCTTGAGGATTTTGGTATTCTGGGGCACTGCAGAGAGCTGTCTAAAGCCCCGGTCAGACTCAAGGTCTGCCACACTCACAGCATGGTCCCTGGGCACCTCTCTGTTCCTCGAGAGGGTGACGTGGGCACTTCTCTGCTGTCAGACCAAAATGGTAGAAATAGAGAGCCAAAACTTTCTTTCTTCTGCTTGTTGTGAAGAGGTAAATAGCCACAGATCCCCCAAATCCAGTGCCAAGGTATCACATACACTGGGTAAGGGGGAGCTTAAAGTGGGAAAGAGGGAGCCTTCCTCCTGTGTGCCTTTCTGATGGGTCCTCCCACAAAGTGGTGAGTTGTCTCTAGTCAAGGTTTGGGTAGTTGATGGACTCATCAACTCCTCTTGTGTGGCTGGCAACTGATGTATTCATGGTTATACAGAGGAGGTGGAGAGTTGCAATATCAACATCACTTTGGCACTTGTGAGATCTAGAATTTGGTTGTAAATAGGTTTAGGGTCCTTGCTGGGTGTTAATGACAAGATTTACATGCACAATTTAAAAAAAAAACAGATGCTTTTATTTTTGTACACAAAAGCCAAAAAACAAAGTGATAACAAACATCTACAGTATGCAAAACGTGGCTCTAGTGTGTGCTAGCTTTCACTGGCACTCTGGGAGCATTTAATACTTCACAGAAAGGGAAAGCTAGAGAGTGTGGGAGTGACTTTTACCTTGGGAATAATGGGTCTATCTCCACCAGTGTTTTATAAAATTCTCTAAAATCTTGTTTTATCCTTCTGCCCTAACAGTTCTCTGTAGCAGCGGCATAAAAAGTTGTTAACTGTCCTTGTTACTTACTGTAAGAAGTTTCCATACAATTTTTTTTTAATGCTAAAATCCATTAGAGTTGTCTTGAGTTTGTCCATGTTCTCAGTGGAAAAACTTATAACAATCTTTTCAAGGTAATTTTTCTGTTTTTCAATGTATAACAATTGAATATTTGTAACTTTTAATGTTACCTAAGTAATGAACATATTACATTGTTCTTGTTTTATACGATAGTCTTCCCTTAAGCTTTCATTTTGTTATATGCACAATCATGTATGCACATACACAGAAGCACATCTGTTGCAAAAATTTTATGCTGAGATCTCCATCAGCTAAAAAGCATTTGAGCTGCGACTGGATATGTGTGTTAAAGAGTTACATTCCCATCATAAATGCCAAGAAGACTGTCTTGGAGACTGCCGTCTTCTGTTACTTACCTAAGGGACAGTAAAAGCAATAGAGAGCAACAGATCCATACATTGGCTTCTCTGCAGCCCTGAAGGGTTATTACTGCATCAGACAGGGCAGCTTGATTTCTCTTTTGCTCTATAGTGTCTTAGCTGAATTCACCCAGATGATGGCATCTGCCACAGCGGCTATTCACTGTACTCATAAATTTTTTCCATAAAGACTGTATGAACACTCTTGGAAGATATACAGGTATTTTTCATGGGATCCAGCATCCAAGGGTGAAAGCAAGAGGCCACAAGGAGCCAGAGACATTATGTGGCAGTTCGCAGGGGTGGGGATAGCACGAGCCCTTGTGTGCACAGCATTCAGGTGCTGTTATGAGGTCAGCCATGATCAGGCTATGGCAGATGGTGGGAAAGCATGCTGCAGTCTCTCAGCTACCATGCAGTCACCTATACCCCCTGGTAGCCTTGGGGCAATCATGCTTCTTGGGCTCTGGAGTGAAAAGTTTGCTTCTCCTACAGATAGCTTGCAGAGAGCTTGATGATAACGCTATAACAGCAACACACTGATTTAGTACTTACTGTATAATTTTACCCTTGCAGTTCTAGCTTCTAATTCCTTAACTCATTTTCAGGTAAATCTTTCATTGATTTCTCTTAGACTTTATTCTGAGTGATGTTGATGAGATACCTCACCTTTTCTGGAAACACCACATGTCTATTACATCTAGTGCTAAGACCCCTCCAGGGAAACAAACTTTAAGTAAGTAAGTTCCCTGCTAGGGGACACTGGTGCAGCTCCATTGGCTTTAACAAATTTCTTCCAGTTATAACCAAGAGACTCAGTGCATGTTGGAGGAAGTGGTGAGGAAGAGGACAATCATGATTCTTAGTTCTTACATAATTTCCTACATAAATATCTAACTTATAGGTCCTCACACAAACAAGACAACACTGTGTGACTATGCCCCCCCTTAAAATTTTAATTTACTATATAAAATATCACCATCATTTTTTTCTACTAGGCTATTACATATCTGATATGATATGTAGATATTTAAATGTATGTATATAACAAATTAAAAAGGACAGTAGCCATTAAAAATGTATTATCTGGCTATGGTCAAAGTTAACTTCGATTACATCCAGGGCAAAATCATATTTAATATCATGCTAGTTAAAATATATAATGCAGTTTCCCAAAATAAACAGAGCCTGCATCTACAGGAAATTCTGAATTAAGGCTTTCTCTCAACCTTTGGAAATCAGTTTCTCTTTTATACATAAAATTCAATATTAGTATGAAAAGAAAAATTACATAGCAACCACAACTGAGACCGTTTCAATTCTGTATTCTAGTTCTCTGTGCAGTGCATGCTTATAGTTACATGATTATGCTTAATCATTCCTGAAGATATGCAGTCTTAACAATTGCATTGTTACAGAGCTCTTTCACAATTGTATATGTAAAAATACTAAAAATAATTACCCAAAGAAATGTCTCTATCCAAATAATCCAATAATGGATAATAAAGCACAAAATGGCTGGTGAAATCACAGGACAAATTTCAGAATTCCTTTCATAAAGATTAAAACCCACAATTTACATTTATTCTTTTAAATGTATCAAAAATGTTATTTTTGACAAGATGGATGACATTTTAAAAATCATTCCTCAGGTATCCATAATGAACTTTCTACCTCTGAGACTCAGGATGAATATTACTATGAATTTAAACAGGAGCCAAATCGTGGCAAAAAGTTGGATCTTTGGAAATCCCATCACCAAATAATCCCTCCAACTCCCTTTTTTTTTTTTTTCTGTGCAGCATTTGGCAATGACAGTAAATAAATATGAAATACCTATTGTTGAATCGTGTTCTGTTGGTATGAAGTTATAAACCTCACACAGGCAACATGGGTTACTTGTAGTGTATGGCACTTCCTTTTTCACTTGGAAGTTCTAGCTGTATCTCAAAAGCAAACTCCAGACAATCTCTTTAGTGTACAAAGCACGAGGAACCTGGCAGTGCTAAAATCAGAGACACCAGTGGAAGGTCTTGATTTCATATGAAGGAGGATCAAGCTGAAGTGATCCAATGCTAATTGCTGTGATAACATGCAAGACTTACCTTGAAATTTCTCCGCAATGCCATTTTGTTCCATCAACCAAAATAAAGTTATCATGAGCCCTCACAGCAGCCTGTGGTATATTTTGTGATGACTGCAGCATTGGTATGTATGCCCAGGATGTGAAAAGTATAATAATTAATAGGCCTGATTCCACACTACTGAAGTACCTATGAGGCTTTCCATCAGCTTTAATGAGAGCTGAAACGTGCCTTAGCTGAGCTATATGGGGAAGGAGAGGCTTTCTAAATTACATATTTCTTTAGCTCTGCAAAAGGTTCTTTGGGGGTTACTGTCTGTTCTGGGTGGAATGCACATTTCCAGCCACAAACAAAAAGACTACTCATCCCACCTGACAAAGTGCGTTGGCAAGATAAGGAGACAATAAAATAAACCCCAGCCTCTCCAGCTCTCAGGCTATTTGTTCTGCAAAAGCCAGAAAAAAAAAGGGCATAGTTTGTGATATGGCCAAAGGCTTAATAACTTAAAACTCCTGCAGTCCCAAAGGCCTTGAAGGAGAATAAATGCCAAACTCGGGGATGCCTACTCCTTCAGCAGTTCCCTGCTTTTATAGCAAAGGAGCTCCAGCCCAAAGGGATCAGTTAATCATAACTAGGGGCACAGGATCCTTCAGGCTGTTGAAACCAGGGATAAAAGCAACGGTAGACTCCACAGCGCGTTATCAGGCAGAATTATGGCAGCCATATCTCCAGGCAACAGAGGCGCAGATAGTAATAGGAAAGTCTAACGGAAAAGAGAAGAGCTGTGTTTCCTCTTCATACAGAAGCTGTAATAGATTTCTTGGACAATGTCCAGGAAGAGAAGCCCAGGCCCTTAACACACATCTAAACTCTCTATCAGCAGTCGCTCTCCCTCACTGAGCAGCAGGGATGGAAACTCTGGCAGGACTCCTCCCTGCCTCTGCTCGGGCCACCAAGGTTGCCTCGGTCTCTTCCAGGCTCATTTGCAAATAGCCAGCTCCCCTGCAAGCCTCAAGTGTGTCTAGACATTGGCTAATCCTTTCCCTTGTGCCAGCTGGGTGACATCAGCGTTCTGAACGTCGCTACAAATCTCTGCAGGAGCCAGGTCTCCCGGCACCCAGATCATGCACCTTTCCCATCCTCCTTTGCTGGAATTGCTGCAGAGAGAGGACCGCTGCCAGTGGCTACCTGTTAGGGTCTCTCTGGAGCATGATGGTGGCAGCTTCAGAGAGCAACTCGGGGCATTGATTGTGGACTCCCCAAATAAGTAATCAAACCTCATGGTAGTTGCTATCCTCTTTGAGAAACTTTGAGATTCTGTTTCTCTGTCTGCTTAGCAGGAGTTAATCCAGTTGTTCAAAATGTATTTATATCACGGTATTAATTTCTTTTTGAGGCCTATAATCTTTAATCATGTCCAGGTGGATTCAGGAAGTTGCTACTTGCCATAACAGTAACTTCAGTGATCTCCTGCCACCTGGCTGATTGGTTACCACTAAAGAAGGCTGTCAGCATCAAACGGTCAGTCTGCTGGGCTCTGGCTTCCTAAATGCTATTCTAAGTTCAATGGCATTCTCAGTCTCTATTACGTACAAAAGAAACAAGAGAGCTTGTCAGAATAAAGCCATTTAGTGCATACTCAGAAATACCTTTAATTGTTGCATGGCACTTAAATACATAGAAAATCTTGAGATCAATAGATGGATCTCACTGAGTCATCTGTCTCCCACCCATTCAAATGTTCATGCTCAGCATTGCAATTTCCTCAGCACCTTTAAACTGGCTGTTAGAAGTATCAGAATATCAAGATGATGGTTTCACCCCTTTTTCTAAATAAGGCCCTTCTGGCCCTCTTTGCTGTGGCAGAGCACAGGGAGAACGCTGCAGAGGGGGAATATTTGGGGATGAGGCCATCAACTCTCACAGGAATGGAGTGTATGTCTGCCGTGTTGCTGAACTGATAAGAATTACCTTAATTTCCAGGAGACAATGTTCACGTGTGACTTGCAGTACTTGTATGTTAAACAAGAAAACAGAACTTGTCACTGTCTTCTCAGCACATTGATCTGTCTAGCAGTCTAATATCCTGACTGCAAAGGTTGCCAATATTCAAATCTTCAGAAGATGAAAGATCCCCACATCGCACCTCACCAATTGTTCAGTAGTGCGGAAGGGGAGAAAACCTCCTTGTTGATCACCTGCCATGATCAATTCATGCCTTGGGGCATGAGATTTAATTGCCTTTAACATTGTCTTTAGTTTGAAAAAGTATTAATTGTAAAAATGATCTCTTAACTTTGTCTCACTACACAATGAGGATCAGTGGACTCTAGAACCAGAAACAACCATACAAGCACCAACCTCTGAGACGAGTTAATTAAGTTTTAAATGTATACTGTTTCAGTCAAATAAATAATAGCTGACTTTTACATCTATGTAATAATAAAAACAGATTTTTTGATCTTCTGCATTGTTATACCAATAAAAAGCCACCCATACAGATGACTGAACGCTGCAGTTTACGGTATTAACAAGTTTTTTTCCCCCTTTCTTTTTTCCTAGCAGGTCCTCAACCCTGGTTATCTGAAACCTCCAAAGCAATATATTTTAACAAACAAAATTAGGCAGATGTATCATCCACTGTGGGATTTGAACCCCTTGTCACTGGCGAGAAAGCTGCAATTTAATAGATGAAGATGTCAAACCATGTTATAGGAGGTTTTCCGACTGCATATTTATCACAGTGTCATAGGGGTCCCAGGCAAACTGAAAGATTTCACTGTTTATTCACAGTGAAGACACTTAATTAATGACTAGGCCTAATCAGCCTGTTTTATTATTTACAGGGATTCCAACATGGCTTAGCTCAACTGATATGCAAACAAACCATCCTCAGCGTGCTCTAATTAATAATTCTGAACCAGACTCACAGAGTGGCACTGTCAAGTAGCTCTTTGGTGATTTACAACACCTCCTCTGCTACATTCACATTGCCTGCATGCAAATGAGCTGCCACCCCTGCAGATCCTTCATTTTAAAATACAATGTGCCGTCTTGTTGACTACAGGAATGCCCTTATCTTTGCACATGACTTAATGGAGACAAATGTCTGACTTGGGCAGGTTTGTGGAGGCCTTCATGGACACACACCTACACAGGATGTCATTTCAGAAATGTTTAAGAGGTGGGGAAGAAAAATCCTCTGTTGCCTCTGGCACGGTTGCCGCAGCTGAATTGTTTCACCAAGTTGTTAGCCCCAACCTCTCCAAAAAGGGATGGACTATCCATTGTCTTGTACTTGCTAAATTCATTGCCATTGCTGCTAAATAGAGGAAAGGCAAGGAAAATGTGTCAGAGCGTGTGGAAAGTTGTTATGAAAACAGTTGACTCCAACATCACATATAGGTACTGGGTGATCTCACTGGGTGATTAGATGCCATGCTGGTCTGAGGATGGAAAGAAGCATTAGGAATAAAATCACCATAAAAATTCAAATGGGAATTAATGGGAGTCACTCGCATCTACAAACCATTGATGAATGTTTCACATTTTCAGGTGTATTTCCTAATCACAGTGGAGAAACTGAGGAAAAGAGAAGGTGATCGATTCTGTGAGGAAGACATGCTGCCAGCTGGGGATGGCACTGGTGGATTCACACCAGTAGATCTCATTTTCTCTGGAAGAGACTTCTGAATACAGAGGGAAAACACTATTAGCAGAGCAATATAAGCCAGATGAAAATAGCTCATGAGTGTGAGTCATCCCACTTGTGACTGCTTCCTATTCCATTGTGAGCCACGCTTGAGAAACGCTGTAAAGCAGCACGTCAGCAAGAGAAAAGATCTCCCTCAAACCTATTAGCTTAAATGCAAAGCCAGTGCTACTTGGGTAGCTGTAGGAGCACCTGTCATGTTTGTTCAGCTCGGGGAACACCTGGGGTCTTGGGGCTGTCTTGGTGGAAGCTCTGTACCAGGAAGCATAGACCCACATGCACGTGATCAGCCAAGTGTGTACATGTTCCCAGGCAAAGCTGGTTTTAGCTTAAGATCAGGGGGGTTAAATTGCTCACACAAAGTAAACTGCCTATTACACAGTGAGAAGCTTCCTAGCCCTGGAAGGCAGGAAGCTCTGCAGCTCATGGAGGGCAAATGTTTCTCCAGGCTCCACATTGCACTGGGCACCTCATCCTTCACAAAGATGGTACTGAAAGGAAGTAATTATTACAGGCTCACTGTCAAGTTGAACTGAAGCTCCCTATGCTGGTGCCACCAAGGTGTTTCCTATTCAGTAATCTCATTAATGAGATGGATAATGGAGTGGATTGAATTTATTAAACATGGAGATGATACCAGCCTGGGAGAGGCTGCAACACATTGGAGCACAGGATGAAAGCTGAAGATTATCATGACAAATTGGAGAAATGGTCTGAAGGAAGAAAAAAAAATCAATTAATTCACTAAAAATAAGTCTGAAGTGCTATATTTAAAGTATTGTACAGAAATAATGAACCACACAAATATAAGTTAGGAAATTAATTTCTCTGCAGTCATTCTGCAGAAGAGGATCTGGGCCTTATAGTAGACTGGAATCTGAATATGAGACAGCATAACCGTAAAAAAAAGGAAAGCATCATGCTAGGTAGTAAAAACACAAGCACTGCAAGTAAACCAGATGAAGAAGATCTGTCATTTCAGTCAGATCTGGTAAAACTTTAGCTCAGGCAATCTTTCCTTTTTGGGCACTACACTTTGACTGGTGAAAGTCCAAAGAGGATTAGTGATCTGGAAATGAAGGCTCCTGAGGGAAGACTTAAAAAAAATCAAACAAAACCAAGCTGCGTAATTCTGAAACGTCTTGAAGAGACAGATCATGGTCATCTCCAGGATAAGGTTACTGAAAGGGATAGAACAGATTGTTTATGTGTTCACTGGTAATAAAAAAAGGAGCAATGTGCTTATTCTAAATGAAGTTAATTTTAGGCCAGACATGACAAAATTTTTTGACCTGGAAAGATAGTTTAACGCTGCAATAGATTTCCTGGAGAGACTAGAAAAAGTACAGGGGCATAGTATCCATCAGAAGTGATTTATGCCTAGTTAACCCTGCAGTGGGTCAGGGGAATGAAATAGTAGGTATTGTGACATCCCTTGCTTCCTTGCATCTAGTACAGGTTATGACAGCGAGTGGGTTATCCAAGAAACAGAGAGCTGTTGCCGACCTTCATGTGAACCCTTTGGCATAAGGAGCCAGAAAGACTTTCACAGGCAAGGTTGGCTGCAGCATCCAGCACATGTGAGAGTTGCTACAGGTCCTCTTAAGCATTTATCTTTCTTCAAGTGTATTTTCAGATGAGAAAGTGTCCCGAAATCACAAAGTTCTTTTCAAGAGTAAAAATCTAAACACTTGTTTTCTAATAAAGGAATTTCTTCGTATTCTTGAACATCTCCAAAAGCTCTTTTTCCATGTGTGATCAAATACAGAACATGCACATTGCTTTTATGAATACAATCTCAGCCTGTTATTTTTTATGGTAAGGCATAAGCTGTGGCGTTAATGCAGAGAGGTTTCCTAAAGCTCTCTGGTAACTGTGTCTGGTTTAATCCACTTTTTGTCATAACCTGTACTAGGTGCAAGGAGAGCAATGGACCAGATGAGGTGGATTCCCACCAACAGAGCAACTAGATTTGTAGCTATAATGAGCAGCAGACATATCAAAGGGACTAATAAACGGTTACAGGCTTGGGCACTAGGAACAAAAAATAGGTCAAATTAGTAGGAAGAAGGTTATCGAGAGGTGTCTGCAAAGAGATGGTGGGCTGAGGTGGCCTGAGAAATGTAGAGACAGAAGTGGCAAGTATGAAAGCTGCCTTCCAGGCCAGGCAAAGAATGGTCCAGCTATCTTAGCACAAACAAGCTGTCAAATTTAGAGGAACATGATTGGTTAGGCTTTGTTTCGCCTTTCTAACTTGAAACTACTAATAATTCCACACCTTTTATCCAGAAGATAAAGGTTTATTTTGGAAAGACTGTCATGTGCCACTGCAAACATCTTTTGTCTGTGGCACAGTAAGGGCGGCATTCTAGGACATCTGAGATGGAGTAAAATACCCCGCAAGACCTGAGGAATGACAGTGAGAAATACTTGTAAGTTAAAGATATTGAGCTATATACAAAAATTGCAAGTCTCCAATGACATGAGAAAAAGGACTAAAGAAAAAAGACAAAAATAAAGAATAAGGAAACTGTCTATATATACAATGTTATTTTTATTCAGTGGCTCAGCAACACCTATTATAATAGAAGAAGTGAAAAGCATTGGGGTATCTGGGATTTTAAATAGCTCTTTCCATCACAGTCAACTTATGGACAGAGTTTCCTTAGATTTAGAAAGGAAACAGGGCATAGCTGGGTAAAGCAGACAGGCAAATGGACAATTTATCAAAATCTTATGCACTCAGCTAGATAAAAATTATTAATTTGTAACCGGGCTATTAAGAACTGTCAAGCCTCAAGTCAGACTGGCAATTCTCAAGTTTGAGAATTCAATTTGTAGTCTGCAACATTAAATTAAAAAGTCCCCCTTTGTGTCAGTCTTCACTAATGTTTGTAGATATAACAGGGATGTCTGGCATCAGTGAGCCTGCTTCTCAGTTATTGCTATTCTTGGCTTACAACAGGGTTGAGGAGGAGGCAGAAATATGAAGATATCTCTTCTGCTTGAGGATTTTGGTATTCTGGGGCACTGCAGAGAGCTGTCTAAAGCCCCGGTCAGACTCAAGGTTTGCCACACTCACAGCATGGTCCCTGGGCACCTCTCTGTTCCTCGAGAGGGTGACGTGGGCACTTCTCTGCTGTCAGACCAAAATGGTAGAAATAGAGAGCCAAAACTTTCTTTCTTCTGCTTGTTGTGAAGAGGTAAATAGCCACAGATCCCCCAAATCCAGTGTCAAGGTATCACATACACTGGGTAAGGGGGAGCTTAAAGTGGGAAAGAGGGAGCCTTCCTCCTGTGTGCCTTTCTGATGGGTCCTCCCACAAAGTGGTGAGTTGTCTCTAGTCAAGGTTTGGGTAGTTGATGGACTCATCAACTCCTCTTGCGTGGCTGGCAACTGATGTATTCATGGTTATACAGAGGAGGTGGAGAGTTGCAATATCAACATCACTTTGGCACTTGTGAGATCTAGAATTTGGTTGTAAATAGGTTTAGGGTCCTTGCTGGGTGTTAATGACAAGATTTACATGCACAATTTAAAAAAAAAACAGATGCTTTTATTTTTGTACACAAAAGCCAAAAAACAAAGTGATAACAAACATCTACAGTATGCAAAACGTGGCTCTAGTGTGTGCTAGCTTTCACTGGCACTCTGGGAGCATTTAATACTTCACAGAAAGGGAAAGCTAGAGAGTGTGGGAGTGACTTTTACCTTGGGAATAATGGGTCTATCTCCACCAGTGTTTTATAAAATTCTCTAAAATCTTGTTTTATCCTTCTGCCCTAACAGTTCTCTGTAGCAGCGGCATAAAAAGTTGTTAACTGTCCTTGTTACTTACTGTAAGAAGTTTCCATACAATTTTTTTTTAATGCTAAAATCCATTAGAGTTGTCTTGAGTTTGTCCATGTTCTCAGTGGAAAAACTTATAACAATCTTTTCAAGGTAATTTTTCTGTTTTTCAATGTATAACAATTGAATATTTGTAACTTTTAATGTTACCTAAGTAATGAACATATTACATTGTTCTTGTTTTATACGATAGTCTTCCCTTAAGCTTTCATTTTGTTATATGCACAATCATGTATGCACATACACAGAAGCACATCTGTTGCAAAAATTTTATGCTGAGATCTCCATCAGCTAAAAAGCATTTGAGCTGCGACTGGATATGTGTGTTAAAGAGTTACATTCCCATCATAAATGCCAAGAAGACTGTCTTGGAGACTGCCGTCTTCTGTTACTTACCTAAGGGACAGTAAAAGCAATAGAGAGCAACAGATCCATACATTGGCTTCTCTGCAGCCCTGAAGGGTTATTACTGCATCAGACAGGGCAGCTTGATTTCTCTTTTGCTCTATAGTGTCTTAGCTGAATTCACCCAGATGATGGCATCTGCCACAGCGGCTATTCACTGTACTCATAAATTTTTTCCATAAAGACTGTATGAACACTCTTGGAAGATATACAGGTATTTTTCATGGGATCCAGCATCCAAGGGTGAAAGCAAGAGGCCACAAGGAGCCAGAGACATTATGTGGCAGTTCGCAGGGGTGGGGATAGCACGAGCCCTTGTGTGCACAGCATTCAGGTGCTGTTATGAGGTCAGCCATGATCAGGCTATGGCAGATGGTGGGAAAGCATGCTGCAGTCTCTCAGCTACCATGCAGTCACCTATACCCCCTGGTAGCCTTGGGGCAATCATGCTTCTTGGGCTCTGGAGTGAAAAGTTTGCTTCTCCTACAGATAGCTTGCAGAGAGCTTGATGATAACGCTATAACAGCAACACACTGATTTAGTACTTACTGTATAATTTTACCCTTGCAGTTCTAGCTTCTAATTCCTTAACTCATTTTCAGGTAAATCTTTCATTGATTTCTCTTAGACTTTATTCTGAGTGATGTTGATGAGATACCTCACCTTTTCTGGAAACACCACATGTCTATTACATCTAGTGCTAAGACCCCTCCAGGGAAACAAACTTTAAGTAAGTAAGTTCCCTGCTAGGGGACACTGGTGCAGCTCCATTGGCTTTAACAAATTTCTTCCAGTTATAACCAAGAGACTCAGTGCATGTTGGAGGAAGTGGTGAGGAAGAGGACAATCATGATTCTTAGTTCTTACATAATTTCCTACATAAATATCTAACTTATAGGTCCTCACACAAACAAGACAACACTGTGTGACTATGCCCCCCCTTAAAATTTTAATTTACTATATAAAATATCACCATCATTTTTTTCTACTAGGCTATTACATATCTGATATGATATGTAGATATTTAAATGTATGTATATAACAAATTAAAAAGGACAGTAGCCATTAAAAATGTATTATCTGGCTATGGTCAAAGTTAACTTCGATTACATCCAGGGCAAAATCATATTTAATATCATGCTAGTTAAAATATATAATGCAGTTTCCCAAAATAAACAGAGCCTGCATCTACAGGAAATTCTGAATTAAGGCTTTCTCTCAACCTTTGGAAATCAGTTTCTCTTTTATACATAAAATTCAATATTAGTATGAAAAGAAAAATTACATAGCAACCACAACTGAGACCGTTTCAATTCTGTATTCTAGTTCTCTGTGCAGTGCATGCTTATAGTTACATGATTATGCTTAATCATTCCTGAAGATATGCAGTCTTAACAATTGCATTGTTACAGAGCTCTTTCACAATTGTATATGTAAAAATACTAAAAATAATTACCCAAAGAAATGTCTCTATCCAAATAATCCAATAATGGATAATAAAGCACAAAATGGCTGGTGAAATCACAGGACAAATTTCAGAATTCCTTTCATAAAGATTAAAACCCACAATTTACATTTATTCTTTTAAATGTATCAAAAATGTTATTTTTGACAAGATGGATGACGTTTTAAAAATCATTCCTCAGGTATCCATAATGAACTTTCTACCTCTGAGACTCAGGATGAATATTACTATGAATTTAAACAGGAGCCAAATCGTGGCAAAAAGTTGGATCTTTGGAAATCCCATCACCAAATAATCCCTCCAACTCCCTTTTTTTTTTTTTTCTGTGCAGCATCTGGCAATGACAGTAAATAAATATGAAATACCTATTGTTGAATCGTGTTCTGTTGGTATGAAGTTATAAACCTCACACAGATCATGTACCTTTAGCAGATGCTTCTCAATCTCTGGCTGTCCTTTTGAGGGGTTATCTAAGGGACAGGAAGAACTGAGAAGCAAAGCTTGGAAAGGAGGCAGAAGCTCTGAGGAGACCTTGCAGGGGACGCTTTCAGGTGATTCACAGAAGACCAAATGCTATAAAGTGGTGTTAGCAAAGTGAAAGGAGCTGCCAGATAGAGCTGGCAAAATAATCACAGCGTAAGATCAAAAAGGCTTGAAATTGAAGGGCCAGGAAGGGGGAGCAAGAAGGAGGAAGAGGGAAGAAAGGACAGGCTCTAATAGCTCAGGAGACTATTAGAGCCATGCCCAACTGTAAGCCTCTGTACAAATCAGTTCATCAGCAATGGTCTATGGACCAGTAGCCAGATAGTTCCTTGTCCCCTCCCTGGCGTGAGAAATGGCTATCAGTCTTGAGCGACTGCTATGGATGATGGGAAAAGCTCTTATGGAGATGGACTATTCATCAGAAAACCTGCTGTCCAGAACTACTATATCCAGATACTGACCTGCTGTCCAGAACTACTATATCCAGATATTGGGGTCACTACTAGCTGCAAACTGGGAATTGTTTGAAGAATTGAGGGATCCCCCAACTGTGAGCTGGAGGCTGATCCGACACATAAAACTGCAGCAATAAAGCAATTTTGAAGACTATACACCCTTAAGCTAGGAATCAAATGGAAGCCAGTGTAGAGAAAAAAAAAACCAAAATCAAAACCACCAAACCACAAAACACTACATCTACTTTCAAACAGGTCTGTTTTTTAATCTACTCATTATTTTGCCCATATTGAATTGGATCATCGCTAGCAGGTGGTGGGAAATGCAGAAGACTTTGTTATAAACTCTGTGTAAAAAGCTCTGGTTTCAAGCACATTTTCTCCACTGCAGGCTCAGGATTTATGACTGCTTCAGAAAGTAAGGTTTAGAGAATGACAAAAATTTGGATGTGTGTACAGTCTATTGACAAAGGTGAAAAGTAGCCTATTTTATTAATATTTCCTGAAGACTGAAAATTGAAAGTAATATTTTAAAGAAAGGACTCAATTAATTTAAAATTAACATGGAGTGGAGTAACGCATAGTTGTACAAAAACCCAGGCTTTAACCGTGCGCCTTATGGCTCATTTCCTCAATAGCAGGGATAAGTCCATTATTCCACAGTAACTCATTATGTTTTCTACCTCCCTCTGTTCTTCTGCATTGTGAATGTCATTAATTATGTTCTCTTATGCTGTTAGACACTGAAATACTGGGGGTAGGGGTGCAGGTGTGGGCAAAAGGTTGTTAATTGGCCACCTGATATTTTGGCTGTCCTGTGAGGAACTGAGGGCAAGTTGCTAGAGGGTCTCAGAAATATATATAGAGGCTGTGGATTTTCGTAAATCTCACCTGTGGTGAGAACCCATCAAAAAAAGAGGGCAAGAGAGATCCTCTTCCCTGCGACAAATGCCTTTTAGAAGTTGACTAGGGAGTTGAGAGACCTATGATCTTCCCCCCTGAAAATGCTGCTAATGGACATGGGCTGTGCTTGTAGCACTCTGAAGCTGTTGCTTGTAGATTAGACTTAAACTACCAGCACCAGGGCAAAGTGCAGAGGAAATGTTTTCACTGATTGGCCTTTTATATTATGGAGCCTTTGTTTTTCCTCTGTTGTCAGAAAGGCAATATTTTACATGATCTTTTTGAGACCTTGAAGTGGCAGAGGCATATGAATCCCAGCTGGGAAAACCCCTAAATATGAAGACCATATAGACACCACTCTGTTTTGTGATTTTTAAAGAGTTTTCTCTGAATAGCCAAGAGAGAAATGTGATTTTGCCTCTCATTTAATAAAGCCAAGAGAACAGGGAGCAAGGTCATTTCTTCCTTAGCAAAGAAAAAAAAAGGTGGAAAATGTGAGAATGTCTGAAAAGTCACACAGCTGATAGTGACATTGCTATTGTGCTGGCTCCTAGTCCAAGTAAGGTTCAGTGTTGGCTTTATCAAGATGAGCAAGATGAGTTCCTTGGAGAGTGGAAGAGAAATAATAGGACAGGTCATCTATAAATCTGGCTTTGGACATAACAAAAGGGCATTAGCAAATTTTGCTTACACAGATCTCGTGGGAGTGCTTTGAGTTTAGGATTATACCTTTTGGGACATGTCTTTAGAACATGACAGTTATGTCTCTTTGTCTGATGGATAAAATAGGTTGACTCTACAGGGAGCACTTGGCTGTACTTATTGCTGATGTTGGCGTTTAGAATACATCCTGCAGCATGCAGGGTGCACTGAAGTGCACAGCACTCTGAAGCACATCTCACTCCCTTTACAAGACAGGATGAGCTACAAGCCTTTAAGGAGGAAGGAAGGTGCATATCCGGAATATGACCTGGGGAGCAGCTTGATGGAGATCTGGGCTGATGAAGAGCAGTCCTTCCTACCAGGACCCATGGCTAGTCCATGGATAGCCTAGAGAGGACTAAAGACTGAGCAAGGCTGGGCCATGCCATCTGTGGCATGTGGCCCATCAGATGGCTATGATACCTGAAAACAGCCCTGAGAAGGTGAGAAGTAAGATGAGGTGCCAGAGGTGGTTTTGGATGAGATTCGTTATCTACACCAGCATCATAACAACATAGAACTAAATCTGAGAGTTGTGGAGAAAACATGATGTAGTTAGTAAGTTGATAAAAGTGGAAGAGGAAAATACCATGAAAAATCACGTCCCTCCATACAGAGCACAACAGGTTTTATTAAGACTAGCAATGTCAGCTATTATTTATTTATGATTATAATTTGCTAAAGGGTAAATCCAGACAAGACAAGGACTTCATGTTACCATTAGTGGCACGGTAATTGAAATATTTTGTTTTGCTTCTGGTTGCTGTCTGGATTATGTGACAGAGCGCTGTATGCTTGTGCCACGATGTTTGATGGGCTATCGAATTAGCTCAGCATTAAAAGACAACAGCATCCCAGCCTTCCTAAATCTTTTCCCCTCCTTCAGAACTTCCTGCTACATTTGTCTGAATCTGCTCAAGGTATTGACACAGAAAAGCAAGTTTTGCCAAGGTTATTTCGTTACCCCTAATAAATTCTAAAACCTCTAAATGTCTTGGTCTTTAGATGAGTTTTCGTCTGGTTTAAACAGAAAAAAAAATAGAAATCATTTCAAAAGCGAGAAATTTCCTCCTTGATTTGGTGGTATTAATTTCCTTCCAGAGTAAATCTTTTCACTAACAGCTCTGTCCCATATAGGCACCATCAAAACTGTTGAAGACAGTGAATCTTAAAGGACTCAGTACCTCCTGCTATATTTGGCATCTCCATGTCTAAGTAGACAGGTCTGGGAATTTCTCAAGGAAAGGAATTTTATTTGTAAGTGCCCATTTACAGGGAAAGGACATGCAAGGACCAGAAATCTGGCCCTGCCTGCCCCAGAATCATTACTGCCATAGCTGACCTCTTTGGGAAGGAGTTTGTTCCCATTTCAAATCTCATCTTGCCCAATTCAGTTGTAGCCCAGCTGATTGTACAATGAGCTCAATTAAGATATGGCAGATCTCCAGTTTTGAGATCTTTGGCTAGCCAAAAGAGAGTTTGCATCCAGGTCTAGATTACAGTCCAAATGAATGGGCCTTGAAACCTACTATTGCTCTGAGTGCCCACCAAAGGTTGGTTGTTACAAGTTCTGCAACCTTCATCCGCAGTCAATATCACACATTGTCATCCATGGTCCCTTTAATACCCTTTTTTAAAATACTTTCTTAAGGGAGTTCTGGAAAATGCATCCCTTCCTTCCACTCTTGCAGTCTTGCAAGGTGAGACTCCACTAAATAATCAGATGAGCTGCTGGTATACATGTAATCATATCCACCTTTAATAAAGCTATACTGGTCCTACTGGAGATCTGACTTCCAATGGTGTTTGGATACTAGGTCTTACTGCTGGAAACAGTGACTTCTGGCAGTGGAAAGCACAAGTCTATCAGATTGCCCTTGACCTGGAGGTTGCTTTTTGTAACTGATGGACCCTCAGGTCTCTCATCTGTACTCAAATATTGGATTTTGCTGATGGGAAACCCATGATATGAAAGCAAAGTTGGTGTACACACACAGACATGTTCCTGTGAGCAAGGCCAGAGGCATGTACACACCTTGACTGATATCCTGCCTCAAATTAAATCAATGATAAGGCAAACTTTGTTTTCAGTGGAGTATGTTTTTCATCTCTGCCTGTTATATATAGTCTATCTCAGCCTTCACTATACACTTTATTGCTGGTTTTATGTTGAGAGAATATGTGGCCAAGCTCTATATCCATGTTTTTCAGCCGCTGCACAGACTGTAGAAAAATGATTTTTGTAAAAATATGAAGGAATATAAGGAGTCAACTTATCAAAGGAAAGAGATGGTAAAATTGCATATTTAATATTATGGTTTAGTTAGCCAATCAGATTAACATTTCTACCATGTTCTTACCTATAAAAAAATCCACACAACTCCCTTTAATACCAATCAAAATATAATATTCTGCAACAAATATCAATGTGTGGACTGGAATCGATGAATAGGATTAAGAGAGGATTGTGATTCTGCAAATCCTGTGCATAACAGCAAGATTGTTCCCTTGGCAGTGAGCATTGCCAGCTGGCGTATGAGAAGATTCAGACACAGGAAATTTCAGAACTTACTCTATACACTAAAAGCAAAGGTTTCAAGAGAGCAATGACAACTTTTGAAGATTAGAGCTAGTTTTGGGTCTTGGTTCCATACAGTTTAGTAAATTTTTGAGACATACTGTTAAACCTGAACGCTAAGACATTTCTTATGACATTTTCACTGAAAACAATGAAGTGTTATAGAGCGTGACCAGCCACCCAGATCTAATGCTGCAGATCAAAGAAACTGGCTAAAGAAACTTGGGAAGCAAGGAAGGACCCTACTTTTAAGGAAGCTCCTTTCTTGAAGTGGGGTGGTTTGGGGCTGTCTGTTTTCCTATTCCTAGTGAGAAGTGGAACCCACAGCAGAGCCATCAGGAGAGAAGTTGGCCCCTGCACAGTCAACTGGGATTTTCTTCAAAAGGTCTTACCCAGGTCAGCAAGTGATGGGTCTGGTTGGGGAAGGCAATAAGCAGCAACATCCTAAAAGAAGGACAATCTGAATAATGTTATTCATCTATTTGAGTAGGAAGGACTGGAGCAGAGACCAAAGGGGCCTAATGTAGATCTTTTCCCAATGTTTTCCGGTTTTCTTCTTTCTTTTTGTTCTTTCCCAAATGTGCTGTTTGAATAAGCCTGTTTGATTTACTGCTTGTGAATATATTGGAATATATTGTTCACTAACTGTTCTGACAGCTTGATTTGGTGTCTCTCCATTTTTGGATGGTGTCTCAAGATGATGTTAAAAGTGGACATCTAGACACAGAACCTGGTCTTTGTTGCTGCCAGTTGGGGCTTAGCAAAAGGATTACCTAATGAAGTAGTATACATTAAATGAAGCTGTCCCTGATATGCCAGCCAGCTGTACTAAATGTCCTGTTAGAAATCCACTCAGTATCTTTAATTCCCAGGAATGTTACAAACGCATCCTAATACACAGGGTAGCATTCACCTACTGCAATGAAGTCACCTCTGGGGTGCAACACAAGAGCTGTAACCATTTGAAGCTGCAGGCGGAGGTAATATATCAGCAGCACACAGCTGATTCCTCTCATTTTCTACACAATATCATGCCAAAATTTCTACAGCTAAGCAAATAATATCAGACAACATTGTATGGCGTCTCCTTCACGTGGGTGGCAACAAGCAGCATAGCATAAGGGTTATTATAAATATTATGAATCTATTTGAAAAAGAAGTCTCTTGCATTAATGTTCTGAAGCATATCAAGCTAATATGACTATTAAATTTTTTCAAACACCTTTCCAGCATCTTGAAAAAGAACCAAGAAATTAATTTTCCTCATTCTGTAGCATTTGTCATACACTGGAGTCTGCAGGCAGTTTGCTAGAAACATCCCTGTAAATACTGACAGGTCTGAGTGAAGACTTTGTGGAAGCAGAGTTTACAATTACAGCCCTGTGAAATCCTGTGTTGGTTTCACACGTGCTTTCTAGAGTGGCCCCACTGGGCTCAGTTTGCAGGCGTTTGCATCTTCATCTGCTTCAAGCAGCCTCAGTAAAAATCCATTTAAATCAGTGTGGTTTTTAGTTAACCTGCTATCATTGTCACATACCCCAAAAAGCACAATTCTACATTTTACTTACAAGGACCTCTTAGGTTTTATCCTAGAGGCCTTTTAATCCCCTCTCCTCAGCTCTTGTCACAGCTGAGATTTTTCCACAAATGACTATTGGTTGCATCCCCGCATGGCACTGTGGCAAGGACTGCCAGGCTTCACCCTGTGGCCCCAGAGCTACCTCATTTGCTTCTCCTTTCTCTGTAGGAAAAGCAGGAATGGATCCTGTGGCAGAACTACCTGAGTTGTCACTCTTTAAAAACTCACTCTGAGATGGACATATTACTTTGGGGTATTACTCTGGTTCTCTGCTATCCTTTGGGTCAGGTAAAATGTCCAGTGAATCTCCACTCCACTTAATATCCCAAACACTGATGTTTATGTGAAGTTAAAACAAATGGACAGTCAGTGACAAAACCAGGTAGCAATATAAATCAAATCACAGCACTGTCTTTCATGCACTCTATGTATATAAATACTGGTTTGGGGAAAGGAAGGAAAAATAGTATTATCATTAAATTGGTTCAGAACATCTTTCTTGATTAACACTTGTGTAAGCAGCATTTAGGTAGAAGAGCTACCTGTCCTCTAAAAGCAATGTGTTCTCATTTAATACATTTATCAGCAATACTGAAGAGCAGTGTGTTTGCTGGAAGCCATGAAAACAACCCCAGCTCTGAACTGAATGGCTGTTTTTGTCTCCTTTAGAAGCAGAAGGATTTTCCTTATCCAGGGAAAGAAAGAAGCCTTTTCAGAGAACAAGACTTTGTGCCAGGTTCTCTGCCAGGCATCGTGGGGTGTTGTTTTGAATGACCTGGAGAGGCCGCATCGCATCGGTAAGCCTAGCAGGCAGCGAGGGCCGAAGAGACAGAGCACCTCTCCACAGCTCCGGGTGCTGGCATCCACGCTGCCCTGCCAGGCAAGAACACCACGTGCAACAGGTTGTCACCTGTTGTCACCTGTACAGCATCCTCTTTCCTTCCCCACCCCGCCGTTCACTTTCACCACCTGCTCTAAACATCTCTGGCAGTCCTGGTTTAACACCCTGCCCTAGTAAAGTCTCACTCCGCAGGCAAGGGAAGCAAACTTGAACTCTCTCTCGAGTCCAACAACACTGCTGATTAATCAACCAGACAGTTCGTGTCTGAGAGACATAAGGTCATCTCTCCTGGGGGGAGAGTGTGCTGCTTCCAGGGAGCTCTCTTCCACCATCTGCCCCCGTGAAATCTAGGAAACAAGATATTGGGAAGCAAATTCAGCACAGATATATAACACGTGAAGGTCTGTTGACTTCAGGGTATATTTGTATTTCATTTAGCCTCAGGAATTTAAACCACAGGCAGTCTTTCCTTCCCTTCCTATTACTGCTCTGATGTAGATGTCAGTAGACACACACCATGCCACCTAATTTAGATTTCAGCATGATCGTCAGTGGAGTTGCATTGTGTTTTGTCATTTGTTATTTGGTTGGTTGCTTGTGCAAGGAAATAGTTTACATGGCACACACAAGACAGGCAACCACTACATTAACTCTCTTATTTTACCAGCCTGAAATTCCCAGCCAACTCCGTGTCTTGAGAGGGTCACTAAGCTCTGCCTGACCAGATAATACTCTTGAAGGTACTTCTGGCTGTAGGTGGGAGAAACTGAAGGGACTGAAACAACACAAAAAGTGCATTAATATATATTTCTGTAAAAAGTATAATTCCTGTAAAATGTGTTTTATAAACATGTAAAGTGTAAAGTGCCTCCTTATTCCATGCTTAAAAAGACCAGAAAACATCACCCGTGGCAATGTCATGCTGTCATCTTCAGTATATCTCTGGGCTTGATGTATGAAGTGTAACAGATCTTTGTTAACTAATGCTAGTTTGGAAGGAGGGAGACTGCAGTAACTCCCCTCTCTCAGGGTGTCTATTCAATGGGTAAGAAACATCCAGTAGTCACCTTTTAGACAGTACTGAAGGAATGGCTGCAGGGCTGTGCTCATTTAGTCCTCCACATCTGAGTCTGCACTCATTTACCTAGTACAAAGTGTTCCTCTTTTACCTCCCCTTCTCTCAGACAGTCATATATATAAAACAAATAAAGGACCAAATAAGACATTCTTCCACATGCATCTGCCCTGAAAAGGACAAAAAACCAAACAGCATGTGGAAATGTTAATTGTGTTGTTTGATGCACTTCTGTAAGGAACTCAGATAGGACAGTGCTGAGTATGGCACAAGCACTTGAGTAAATTGTACTTAGACTAAATCTAAGGAAATGTGAAGGGAAGGGTTTTTTCTTGAAACTTCCTGAACATGCCGGGTTTTCTTTGGTTAGAATGCACTGAATTAAAATATGTGGAAACTAACTGGGAAGTACTAGCTTTCTATTATAGATTAAGCCCCTTTATCCCTGCAATTAAAGAAAGTGCTTTTTCCACTTCACCAATCCTTCAGCAAAAACAAAGATATAACTCAATCATCTTGATAGATCTCAGACAAAAACAAGGCAGGAAAGAAAACCTTTCAGACTAGTCTTATGGACTGAAAAGAAACAGGACTGCATATCTTGTATTTTTCAACTCTTAATGGCACAGCGTGACCTCTGGTGAAGCCAATGGAGTTGTACCAGGGATCGTTCAGGCTCATGCCAGTAGATAAAAGGCCAGATCCATATTTCTTCACTGTTTTATGTTAAGCATCTTCTTGCATATGACAATAGGAGAGGCAAGGAATCTTCCTCTTCTGCATTTTTGCATAGCTTCCTAGAAACAGAGAAATGTCGGGGTTTGGCAGGTGTTCAGCCTGGCCTCTCAGAAGAGGAGCGGTGCAGGGCTGTGAGTGACCTCCCCAGGCAGAGCGACTAGCCTCGCCTGTTTCTTGCCCAGGAATAGACAGGAGTCAGGATCCAGACTACCTGTTTTCAGGTCTGCAGACGGTGCGCACAATCACAGAGCACAGACTTTTCAGTATCTGTGACAATTTATCTCATACTGAATATACACCAGGTGTACACGCTATCTCTTGTTCTAAAATAAGGATTCAGAGGAGCACAAGATTAATGGACATCATCTATTCACCTAGGACATATTGTGCCCCTATCTCTAAAATATTTTTCTTAAAATACAATTTCTGACTGACTGGCAAGCAATGTGGCACCTGATCTTTAAGAAAAGGATCAAGAACCAACAAAAGGGCTTTAACTTGCAAAGTTTGTGGTAATAGCAATACTATGAACTTTTTGGGGGAAGGATGCCATTATAGTTCCAGAAACATTGAGAGTGGCAGATTGCCTGGAATAACTGTAAGAGGCAGCAGAACAAGAGTGAACTTTCAGCAACCAAGATTTATGTGTCAAAAATGCCTCAGCCCTTGTACATGTTTTATGAGTGTTAAAATAGAAAGTACAGTCCCTGTGTCTCAGGTGGTGAAGGAGTCATACTTCTATAAGATTTAGCTCTTTGCAGGCAATTCTTGAAATTCCTTAAACCCCTGAAATTATGAGCGATTGCTCCGGAGGGGTGTGAAGTCTATATCTGGACTTCAGGCTGAGTTTCAGTTGTTGGCTGTAAATGCAGTGGAACTTTTGGTGCCAGAGAGTTCTGAGGAGGCCATGGGGAAAAAGGAGAGAAAAGAAAAAGGCAGTTGTATTTTGAAGCACGGTTGTTTAATAAACATGCTTTTCCAATAAATAAGTCTGTCAACCTCTTCTGCTATACTGTGCCAGTGTGGGTAGGCCTGCGTTTACACACGGAGGCTTGGCAGCATGGATGCTTGACTCACCAAATATACAGTATAAACTCTGCAATCTGCTGAACATGCCAAGCTAAGAGGCAGATTTTGTCAGCTTTGCTCCTGATGAGTAGGACTGTGCTCTGCAGGCAGCACCTGACTACTTGAGAACGGAACTACTACACAACAGAGGAAGGTTGTCAGTGATGACCAAAATAAGGTGTTTTTTTTAAAAAAAAACTGCTAATGTGGGCAGAGTTTCCTTAGAAGGAGGAGGTTTCTCAATGGTCTTTGAACATTCTTTCATTTTCGTTTGTTTCCCACGTCTATCTCATTTTAAGCAAGCACCTGCTTGCTGCTAATCTTTTGGAGCCTTATTCTTAAACACCCCATATACAGCACTTGTCACAAGTATGCTGCTCTGTCTATAAGCAGAGCACATGACCATGCAGAGATTCATTTTTAGAGTAGGATGGTACTCCAGGAACTGTTCGTTCAGCTGCATGCGTGGGCTCAACCAGGGAATATGCAGGCTAAAAGAGGAGGGGGTGTGTGTGCTCATTTAACTGTCTCTGGAGAGCCTGATGAGCTCCATTGCACCCATTTATGGAAAGTTTCTCTGTAGTTAAACAGGAAATCTTTTCCACAGGTTTTTTTGAAGCTCTCCAGTAGAATTTTATGGAGAATTAGATCTGTGCTTCAGCATTTCAAATAGCTATTTAAGTTCTAATTTTAAGAATACAATGTTGGTTTTAGCTCTATTAAGATCTATAGTACCTTTCCTTAGGACTTCTTATTCCTGGAAAATGTGAAGACCTGTTAACTAAAGGCATGGAGAATCCTAGCTTAAAAATGTCTTGCTGGTTCACCTGAGGAGCAGAGGTGGAGGGGGCAGAGGTTCATCCAGTCTGAGTGACTTCATCACAAATGTGAGTGATCCTTGCTTAGGATGTTAGGGTGACTTTCTGAGTATATTTCAGAAAGGATGGAAAGTTAATGTTAATGAAGTTAATGAACAGTATTTACTTATTTTTCCTTAATGGGATACATAAAAAGAGACCAGGCTTCATCTTCTTGGGTCCTCGACAGGTCAAGAGACCAGTTCAGGCTTCATCTCCTTGGGTCCCAGGTGGAGGAAAGAAGACATCTGTCTTGCCTATTTCATCTCTCCTCATTCCCTGGGAATCCAAGCTCCCTTTAGGGGCAGTTCTGCAACAAACGGTGTTGACTGATTAATGAGTTCTTACTTTTTGCCCGATCTTCACATAAGGTTTCTTCATCTGTGCTGTTTCAGCCAGTAACAGTTTTTCAAATGTCTTTGGAAATGTGATGGCATGCCCTTTTGTTTATATGAGGTGATCAGCAAAAGAGATACCTTAATTAATGATGATCCACTCACTCCTGTATGGAGATGCAAACACATGTTTGGGCCCTTTCCTGGCTAAAGCTCTTGCTGTGGAAAATAGGAGGCTTTTCTTGCACATAGAAGGATAAGTTATTCTTGCATTTAAGGGCCTAGTAGATTCTTTATATTCAAAGAGCAAACGCCGCCACTATCATTATGAATCACTATTCCTGATGAGTCTAATTCTTTTTACTACCATTACAGCAGATGCTCACATATCTATCCTCAGTGGCCAAATCAATCTTCTGAAACTCCTCATAAATATTCCAGGACGAATACTAGATATTATAACAGCATCTCCTGGCCTTAACAAGAGAAGATAGAGCTGCTCCTTCAAGTCGGCTTTTCAGACACTTTACCTGCAAAGCCTAGGGGGACACTAGATATGGATCCCTTGCTGAACATTGCTGTTATGCAGGCGGATATTCCCAGTGACAGTGTATTTCCCTGTTAACAGCCTTCAGTACAATATTTCCCTCTCTGTGGCTATGTCTCTTCTTTCAGCATTGTCCATCTTCAAGTGTGTAAACTCCGTTATGGTCAATTATAAACTTTGGGGAGTCTTAATGTGGGGAATTTCTTGGAACACAAAGCAAGTGAACAAACAGACATCCCCTGACAGCCTCTAGAAAACAGAAAGCCTAGTGAAATAAAACATATGGGTTGCTCAAAACAGTAGATCTTTAAAAGAAGTCAGATTCATAGTCTCCCAAACTAGGTGGATTATCTGCAAATAGATTTCTTCTTACCTGCTAATTTCTTTCTCCCTGTCATCTGTCTCTTCCCTTCAGTTGCTAACCATCACCAGTGTGTCTCCTAGCATAGCCAGTCCTGTTTTCCTGTCTCCTCCTGGAAATCCTGTTTCCTATGGTCTTGTTCTGTACATAACAACTCACAGACATACTAGCAAAAAAATATTTCCCATAAACTCGTGGGTTCCTGGCCTTATCTTCTACCCTTCCTGTAACTCTGTTGGTTGCCTACTTGATCTAATGTATCCTTTGCTCTTGTATTGGCTCTTCTTTTCTATAGCCATGAGAAACAGAGATCTTACAGGAACTAAGGGTTGAGACTCATTTAGGAATGAACCTATGGACAGAGGGCAGGTGCATGAAAACAGACAGTTCCAGACCAAGAAGGCTGTCAGCCAGTGTTAGTAAGGCTGGAAAAGGGTAAGACAGGAAAAAACATGCAGCCATTTTGTTAGGACAAGGCAGATGCCAAGTGGCTGAGTCAAGCCCTATTTCATAAGTCAGCTTATTGTTTCCTATGTACTAGACGGAACTGCCTTCAAAATGCTTGGGGATAAAATAGATGGATGAAATGTTGCCATTCAGATCAATTTTTTGTTTTGTATCTTCCATGTTCTTGTGTTTTTAAGTGTTTTTTTCAAGGCTGCCTGAAGCCTTGGGTTGTGAGCTTTTTGGCACGGAGTTTGAATAAGATTGAAATCTAGTTAAATAAATATAATGAGATTCTGAACCAGTTGAATTATTCTTAAGATTTGCTCATGTTTAGCTATAATTCCATTTATAGAATACTTGTAAGGATTAGCACACAACAGCCCAAGAGAACCATATATGAAGTGAGATAGCAGTATGCTTCAGGTCCTGTATGGTGCTGCTGGGAGATTGCCTCATGCAATGTCTTTTTGTTTTGCTGTGTTTTCTTTCAGTCAAAAGGGAGCCTTTGCCGGTGCCAATACTGTTTGGAGAAATTAATCTTACCCAGTGTCCTCCTACAGCACAACACACGTAGCAGGTGGGGTTTATAAGACCACAACACCATGTGCAGCAAAAAAGCATTTGATTCCTCTCTTTATATAATTTTTAATAAGAAGAATCATAATTGGAAAGCAGAACACGTATTCAAAGGAGTTCGATTACTCCTCCCCTCAGTGAGTACCAAGGCCTATGCATTTGGAAAGTCCATCCAGTTTAGCATGTGGCACAGATGGATGAATGTGAGCACGTGATATCTATCTAGTGGGTCTCATAAGGGCCGCTCTAAGTCCTGGTGACCTCAATCAAATCTCCCACAGCCAAATGGATTTGAATATTCACTGCCTAATGCCATTACACTTCGGCAGACACTTGATTCACTGGAGTTCAAATAATGATGAATCAGCGCTGGAAGTTATCAGGGCAAAGGTAATATTTTCATTTTGTTAAACCAGGGTGCTTATCATTAAGCGAAGAACTTCCTTTATTGTGTCACCCCATAGTGCCACAATAAACTGGTTGTGGAGAGCAGAGGACTCAGTATGTTTAAGTTTGTGTTTCCTCATACTGCTGCATACGTGTCCCTTCCCCCCCACCTGTCCTGGGTTGAGAGACACATCTTTTCTTCTAATGTTGGGGAAAATTGCACTTTTAGAAGACTCTAGTGTTTGAATTTGTGAAAATATTTACTTTATAACCAGCCAGGCTCTGTGGGATTCAAGGTTAGTGTTTTTGAGCCTTGTCAGGTGCAGGGACAAGGAGGAGCAAGGCCTGGGCATTTGACCCAGGCTGGCCAACAGGATTATTTCCTACCATGAATGTCACATTCGATATAAATTAGAAAAGTTTGCTGTGTAGCTCTCTCTCCCTTGGTGGCAGCGGGTCCAGACAACTCCTTGCCCTGGTGCCAGATCCCTGAGGCCTTCCCTTCCTCCTGAAGCCATTGTGCTCACAGTGTCCGCCATTTTCTGTCCCTGCTGGGAGTCACAGCTTCCTGCTGAGAGAATTGCCTGAGTATAATTCTTGTATATCTTATATCAGTATTGGGATTAATACTGGTTCTTTAGTACTATTATTAATTATTTAGTCTTAGTCTATTAAATCTATTTATATTTCAACCCTTGTGTTTTCTTGTGTTTCCTGATTTCCCTTTCTGGGTGGGGAGGGTTCATTGGGTGATAGAATAATTTTCTAAATGACAATAGCTTGTTATGAGTTTTCTCAAACCATAACACCATCCTAATACCAAGTGAACAGCCTGATTAATTTTCCAGAGCTACTGTCTTCCCTTGGAAAGTGAATCCCTTCTTGTGATTCTGTGTTTCCAGGGGTGTCGCTAAGATTGGATGGGCAATGTTGTAAGGAGTGTTAGGTGGGACACTAAAGCTGTAGCCTACAACCAAGGGAGAGACTAAGGTTCATCTTTACCTGATTCTATGTGTGAATACCACACTTTCCATGCTTACCCAGTCTTTCAGAATAGATTAATTTAAAAACTCTCATAATACCTTTTAAAAACGTACCTAGTTAAAACCACTTATCACTCTTCCACTCATCACAAACTTCATGATTAGAAGTCAGGAGATTCCATTGAAGATTTTCTGTCTATTACTTTGGGTACCTTAAAGAATTTTTTGTGATTGACTGTGGAATCTTTACTGTTGCAGTGCGATGCAGTTTTAGGAATACTTTTAGATTCCTGGTGGTCTGAAAGGATTCACAACTCCAAGTGAAATGTGTAGGCTTCTTATGAAGGATAAAGAATCTGTTGTCTAAGAATTAGATCTACAAAACGTAGCACACTGAGGAAAGCAAAGGACTTGTAACAGGAAGTCAGAAATTATGTACAGGAGGTAAAGGTGGTGCCTTTCTCCTCATAAAAATGCTCTAATCACCAGCGCATTCTGTGCTAGGTGTTCATTCTTGTGTGTTCCTGACTTGGTCTGTGCACACAAGAGTGACAGACGCAGGCCCCCACCTTCCTGCATGTGTGCACGTGCAACTGCATGAACTGTCAAAACTAAGGCAAAGGAGCTCATAACTGTATACTGGGGGCAAGAGTAACTTTGTTGTAAAGATTGGAGAAACCTCCCATGGTACCTCTAATCAGCTTAGCTGGGGTTTTAAGGATTTCACATTTAGATCGAGTCACACACAACTGTGTTTTGGGTTCCTAGTTCTTATCCAAATCTCTTTATGAATGCAGACCAAAAGCTTTCCCTGACCTACAATATGAACCTAACTCCTCTCAAGAGGACCAATCCATGGTTTGCAGTGCAGGTCAATCAACATGACTGAGACGTTTCAGATAGTATTACCAGTCACAAGATAAAGCCACCTGAGCTCAAGCAGTGTGGCAGAATGTCCATTTCAAGGAAGACATCTGTCAATCACAAAGAGGCTGGGATTACAAATCAATATTTCTCTATTAATTTCTCAAGCAGGAAAGATGAATTATGACTGCAGATCCTGAAAATTAGTCCGTAGAAACTGTTTTCATTTACCGTCAGCGTTATGAAATGGTGTACATAAACTCCAAGTTATGGAATATAATATAATTCAATCAAGTAAATATTCTGGGATGTAGTTGCACCTTATTTTTCTAAAGAAGCCCAAATTGAGCAAATGAGCGTCATTAAGTATGTAAATAATTTCACTGTATACATGCAAGTAGGGCCCTTTTCTCATTACCGTGGCAACCTTCTAAGATCCTAAAGCTTAGAGGTTAATTACTGCTGTCTACAAATGCAGTTGACCATTCTTTCTTCAATGAGTTTATGATATAGTTCCCTGGCAAGACATTAGGAATAGACTCAGTGAAACACAGAATTTGCCAACACCTCACAAACGCTTTTCATAGGAAATCCATGGTAATGCAGCTGATATATGTTTATGTTTACGCATGAGGTGGCATATGCCATTCAGTATTCCTCATTAAAAGTCCTCCTTATTCATTTCTGCTTTTCCTAGCCTTCATTAAAATCTGCAATTCATAAAAAGGAGCAAAAAACCAGTCTGAAAACAGCATAAACCAACAACGTGCTCACCATTCAAAGCCTCTTTAAATGGAGAACATTCTGAGTCCTTAGCATCTCAGTCTGTTGCTGACCATAATGCTCTGTTCTGGTATTCATTTTCCAAGAGTGACACTCCTGTTCTGTAAATCAGAGAGTTTGGACCCTAAGTGGATGTACTGCCAAATCTTGCAGGGCGAGATTTCTCTTTCTTTGCAGAAGCACAGCTCCTTGTACTCCTCAGCAAAGTTACAGAGTCAGTGGAATAAACCCCAGGCCCCCAGTGGCTCCCTGGGACCAAAGTAAGGCCCACAGCCTGCAAAAGAACTTTTCCATTCCAGCACACTGATGAGGAACATGTTATAAATCCAACAAATGTCCTAGCTAAACAGAGAACTTCATAAAAAATCTGTAGTAAGAATAACAATACATCTGTGTTTTTAAACCAAGAGCTTGTGTGTGGTTCCAAAATATTTTCATTCAGTTGTTCATGGCAAAAGAACCCCTGTTAATAATGCTTAGAGAGCAGATAAAGGCAAGCAGGAGGCTGTAAGTAATGGATATCTAGGATAGCTGTCTTAAAAACAAGTACACCTGTGAGGAACAATTGGCGGACTGTCGGGACTTTTATGGATAATTACATTACACAGGCTCTCATAATGTCAGATGTAATATAATAAATAGGCTGCTCACTTTGGTGTTCCCAATAGTCAGCTAGAGCTATCTGGAAGACAACTTTTCATTTTTCTGGTTTGTGTGAAAATTATGCCTTTTTGTCAGGAGCTCTTTACTTTGCAGAACACGGCACAGCCCAGCAGTTGCTCGTCGCAGCTGTAATTAGATTATATCAAACTGGCGGTGTTGAAACACTGGTGCCCGCATTGTCTCGCTCAGCTCTAACTCCTGAGCTCCTCCAAAGCATTAAGCTCAGCAGGCCACAGTGATGCCTGCTGAAGACAATGGTGGTGATGGGAGACAGGTGAGGATGGACCATACCCTCCAAGGTGTTAAATACACCAGTCATTGCCTCCTACCCTGAGGCTGCCCTGCTCTCTGCACCTTGCAGAGGGTACTCAGGATCTGGTAAGACTGGCTGTTTAACCAATTATTTTCCTTTGGAAACAATTAAATGCTGCTGGGATTTGGTTTTTTTTTTTTTTTTTTGGTTGTTATTTTAAGGCAGTATAGGAGTATCAGTCACAAAAAAAAAATTTGGGAAATACCTATGGAGTCTATTTGCATATTGCCCTGCCCTGTGCACAGTCAGCTCATCAGGTCTCAGGAAAGCATCAAGGGAAAAGAAATGGCAGCTTTTGAGCTGCTGTGAGCTAAGAATTTTGTTGGAGAGACAAATCTCAGGCCTATTGTTCTCACATTATCCTCCCCTGCATGCCACAGTGGTGGACATCCATGACAAAAAGAGCATTGCTGGTCAGCCCTGCACTCAGTGAGGTTCTATTTCTCAGCTTGGTGTTGAAGGCAGGTTCCTGGAAAGCTGCCTATCCCTGCAGGGAGGAAAGTGCAGCATCCAGCTTCAGCCAGAGATCAGCCAGTGTGTGCTGATGCCTGAACTACTGCCCAGGCATGCACACACAACAAAGATGGAATTTAGGAGCAGAGGCTGGGATAGATTTCCCTTACAACGCTCTCTCCTCACATGAGACAGTGCTGGCAAAATGACGAGCACCATCTGCATGGTCTTTTTCTCCCAGCTTATCCAACACAGTCAAAATGGTCATGCTGCCATGAGGTTGAGGGTGAGCTCTTTCCTATGAAATATCCCTATCTCTTTGAAATGGTGGTGCTGAGTCTGATGGATTAGCAATAAGATGGACACTTAAGCATGGAGTACGTAACTACATTTATGGATACAGCTTGCTTCAAGGGGATTTTTCAAGAAGTGGGGTAAGGAGAATTCTGGTGAGGTTTTATTGTTTGTTTGTTTGTTTTCTTGTGTCTTTTTTGTTTCCCTCCCTTCGTCCATCCCTTTAAACCTACAAGTCAAGTGCCAGTGAATGGAGTAGGTCTGCAAAAGGAGAAAGCTCCCACTTTGCCCAGTATTTACCAGGAACAGAATCTTGCTCCAGGCATTTCTGGTAGTCATCTGAGGAAGAGAGCAAAATAAATGTAGCCATCTTTCAGAGTCTGCTTGAGGAGCCAATCTTTTTATGTTGTAATGACATGTGCATTTAATAAAGATATAGAGTATTCTGAGGAGAGTAAATCTACACCCTTATCTTAGAGACATTTAGAATGAAGATTTCATTTAATTGTGGCTCACTGCTGAGCACAATTTACCAAAATGGCAGTAAACTGCTATTGAACTGTAACATCTAGAGATGTCTAAGTGCTTGGATAATTTGTGGTTTTTTCCTCCTTTGGAAGATAGTAATAAAATAGCTAAAAATAGAAAGGAAAGATAGCAGCAAGGCCTTCAAAGCAAAGAAAGAAGTGGTCACATACTCAGGGGCTCTAATACAAGCATTATCCCTGAAAGTGGTACACCTTGACCACCTTAACTTTGTCCACAGAGCCACAGTAACACAGCAACCATTACAAATAAATAGGATGACAGGCTTGTAACCCAGAGAGATGCAATCCAGCATCAACCTGGTGCTTTTGGAAATTTGCAAGCCCTTTAAGAAATTTCCCATAGGTAAGCTACAGACCTAGCTTTTCTAAATTGGGTTTCACAGACCCCTTAAAAGCAGCGTATGACTCCTTCCTCTCCCTCCCCACCCTGTTCCACAGCCAGCTGTACTTGTATGGGATTTGTGTCCACAGCTGAATCCTTTTTTTTGTCCCTCAGTGCAGCTCTGAGGGTCTTTATTCTGCACTGGTGGCCCTGGGAGCTCCCTTTGATCCCTGCCCATTAGCGTAAGATCCCTGCGGAATCGGACCAACATCCCTGATTTACCTATGATGATTGTTTGGCTATAATAGCTGAGCCCTATGGGACTGACAGAATTACTC
This sequence comes from Calidris pugnax, assembly GCF_001431845.1. Lineage (NCBI taxonomy): Eukaryota > Metazoa > Chordata > Aves > Charadriiformes > Scolopacidae > Calidris > Calidris pugnax. Next base: position 31,171,485 of record NW_015090922.1, on the reverse strand, counting down.
TTATCATATCCTAGGTGTCACCAGGGGAGCGTTTGTTTCAAAGTGACTCCGAAAAGATGTAAGTCGGTGTAACTGACATGGTCCTGTTTAAGTATAAAATGCAGAAGAAGCACCACACCTAGGCCTAGCAGAGCGGGTCTCAGCTCTGAGACGAAGTGTTGAGGAGCCATGACAATCAAGTGACCAAAAAGCACTGGCCTCCTCAGTAGCAGAAGTGGTTCAAGTGGTAGCTCTAAGAAGAGAGTGGGAGGAGATACAAGTAGGCAACCATGTGAGGAGTTCAGGAACAGCAGAGGCAGCTGGAAAGTAGTCGGAGAAACCAAAAGGAAGATGCTGGGAAGGAAAAAGAGTCCTGAGTTTTATGCAGGCTTTTCCTAACAACCTTGCTGCTTTGAGTTTGGTTTTGTTTTTTTGGTTTGTTTGGTATGGGGTTATTTTTTTGTTGGTTTGGTTTTGGGTTTTTTTTTCTGTTCTTGAGGTGGGGGCGTTGGTGTTGTTGGTTTATTTGGTTTTTTTGTTTTGGTTTGGTTTTTTTTACAGTATAATCTAGCTATCGTGATGCAAGCTGTGATCTTTGTACCCACTGGGCATGGAAACTGTTAGTCACAGCTGCAGCAGATTTTGTTAGATTAAGCAATAGGCACCTCTTCCTTGGAGCTGGTAAATGGTGGATTCCCAGCAGTCACCACTCCACAGGGATGAAGCACTGGGAACAGAGATTTGATAGATTGCAGTGTTATGTCACAACTGCTGAGCTAGCTGCTTAGAGTGACTAAATAAATTGATACCTAGGTAATATTTATCAAGGGTATTATGTTGAAGCACAATCCCAGGATTGTGGACCTTCCCTTATTCTTATGAACAGAAAGTGTAATCAACTTCTAGGAGATAATAAAGGTCATAGCTATAATTAGGTTCAGATAGCTTTCAGTGTGAATATTGCACACTGAAAGTTATCTCACATTCATGTAAGTTGCATTGACTAGAAAATACTAATTCTCTCCCCAAGATAACAAAGATATATGTAAAATATTCTGATCTAGTTATGCTAGTGTGTCTAGGGAGGGTTATTACAATACAAAATTTAGAGGAATCACAGGAGTTCAATGTTGGATGAACTTTCTAGGTAGTGATGTCTTCAGCTCCATACCCAGGTAGGCGCATGGCACACTGCAGAAACAAGGAACTTGCTCTGCCATGAGAATCCCTCTTTCAGCTGTCATTTAAAGGCACAAATGTCCACTTTCCTCTGGATTTGCCAGAGGGATCAAGGAAACACAATAACTTCTTTCCTTTTTTACCTCTTTCCTTTAGAATTTCGTTGTGTATAATTGTTTTGCTGTACATATTAAGCTGTTCATCTCTGCCACTTCTGTTAGCAGGGAATGAATAAATAAAGTCAAACGAGCTGAATGAGTTGTCTGAAGAATAGTGTGAAATTTACTTGAAAAAGTCATTCAGCAGTTGTTTGAGACAACAAAGAAAACTGACAAAAGTCAGTTGCATATTTATAGAGGTGGTGTCAGCAGCTTTCAGCTTGGCTGTGGCTCCTCTCCTGTTCTGCACACATGCAAGTGGGAAAGCTTGCAATTTTTGCCAGGCAGCTGTGCAGCCATCCATTACGCTGAGGCTGTGCCAGCCCCAGGAAGGCTGCTCCAGAGCTCAGGAGAAAGATTTACAAATGCATTTTCTTAGTTTAATGTGCTACTTTCTAAAATGAGTTTTTCACTTAATTTACCCCTGTGGCTGAGAGTTCAGAGCTCACGCCCACTGGCCATGTTATAAAGTAAAATAATGCCCAGCCAAACTGCTGGGACAATGAGGAGAAATAATTCTCCTCTGTTTCTTTGTGTGCAACTGCCTATATCTCTAGTGAAGATGAAAGGTGCTGGGCTGGCATCCTTGGAGAATTAAAATCCTTCACCAGTTTGTGTTAGTTCAGTCCAAGTTTTCACACCAGATTCACCAATGAGCCACATTTCTGGTCAGAAAGGGCTACCCCCAAGGTGCCAGAATAATTCCATCACCTGCAGTTTACTCAGTCCTTGGCTGCCTGGAAAATCCCAGAGTTGTTAATTAATGTAATTTCTGGTTGTACTTTTCGTAATGTAGACAGCAGCTCCCCGGGACTGCACTGAACCCATCAGGCGTTTCACACAGACCCCAAAGAGGTGTCGAGTGGTGACAGTGTTCAGTCACTGCTGAGCTTGACCAAATTTGAGGAAACAACCTTGAGAGCTAAGGCTCAGTATGGATTTGAAGCTCTGGTGCCCAGGAAACAAAAATATTGAGAGCAATAGATGAAAGCTGGTTTTAGCTAATAATGAAAGGCAAGTCCTATGAAAAATGTCTGAAAACATTGATTCCATTTCTAAATGCTTACTTAGTTAACAAATATAATTGTTTCCTATTCTTATTTGATGTTCGCAAATGCATGTTCTGAGATTTGCCTTGTATCAAAAGATACAGATATTTGAATTTTCATATCAGCAAATTGGCAAAGAACAAAGGCTGAAATTTGGCCTGTTGAGGTCAACGAAGTTTTGCCATTGACATTCAATTGAGGCAATTTTCTTCCTCGGGCACGTTGTGAGTTGACAATAAGGCATTAATCCTTTGATTTAATTTTTTTTTAGTCATCTGCAGTTCAGAAAATATACTTATCAATCTGGGCCTTTAAGCAAAAGGAAGCAGTTTACAAGCAACTGAAGCATGTTTTCCAAGATTTAGAAAAAGAAAAATCTAACAAAACCTATATCCATCCATGAATAATTTTGGTCTGAAAAAAAGATGAAATGGAAAACCAGGACGCACATTATTAAAGGATGTATTGGAAATCTTCCCAATTTTCTTTAAATGCTAGAACAAAACTTGCTTTAACAACAATAATGTTTGCTGGGTTATTTATATGTTATTTCTGAAATAGCTGACTCCATACAGCAGACATACATAAAAGAAATAGAAATAACTTTTTAGTTCTTTATCTTTTATGCTTTATATTACTTTTTGCCTTGAATCATCAGTTTATCCTCCAGACTTTTTTGATGTCATTAATAGTGGCAAATAATCAAAATACGGTGTTGTGGTTTAACCCCAGCTAGCAACCAAGCACCACACAACCACTTGCTAACTTATCCCACAGCAGGATGCGGATGAGAATCGAAAGAGTAAAAGTGTGAAAACTCGTGGGTTGAGATAAAGACAAGTTTAATACACAAAGCAAAAACCATGCATGCAAGCAAAGCAAAAACAGTAGTGAATTCATTCACTACTTCCCATCAGCAGGCAAGTGTTCAGCCATCTCCAGGGAAGCAGGGCTCCATCATGCATAATGGTTACTTGGGAGGACAAAACACCACAATTCTGAACATTCACCCCTTCCTTCTTCTTGCCCCAGCTTTATATACTGAGCATGACGTCATACGGCATGGAATATTCCTTTGGTCGGTTGGGGTCAGCGGTCCCGGCTGTGTCATCTCCCAGATTTTTGTGCACCCTCAGCCTGCTCACTGGCAGGGTGGTGTGAGGAGCAGGAAAGGCCTTGACTGCTCAGCAACAACTAAAATCATCAGTGCACTACCAACAGCATTCCCATCCCAAACCCAAAGCATACCGCTACAGCAGCTGCTAGCAAGAAAGTTAACTCCATCCCAGTTGAAACCATGACACGTTGTTCTTGAATATTATGCTATTATGTCCTTCCCTTAAGAGAACAATTTTTTAAAATATGCATGACTTTTTTTTTTTTCCCCCAATATCAGGCTCTCCACAGGTACCATTTACGTTGAAGGAACCTCTAATTCTTCCTTCTCTCATTTTTCTGTTTCTCTTAATTTATGTTTTGGCTACAGAGAGGGAAATAGTTTTCTTTCACGTTTTTCTTGACTGACCCCTGAAAATGATGTCTAATTAGACACTGAAAAGAAATCCGTCTGTTACGCTTTCCTTTGAAAATTAGTCTCTTTGTTCTTACAGCTGACTTTTAGGTTGCAGATCCATGATCTGTCATGTGTGTTTATTTTAAAGATTCAGTTGCCTTCTCTATTCCCCTGCAATTCCCAAAGTCTGGAGTAGGAGCATCAAGCAGATGTGTAGGGCCCTGGCCAAAGATCAGTGGTATCATGGGAACTGTGAACAGTGTATGCGTAGGTGCTCAGGCACACAGTGCTAAAAGAATGGTAACTTATCCTATGGGCTTGGGCCAATGAAGAAATCAGAGGGTGCTGGGGAGTGATAGCAGGAGCCACCAGGGTGTCTAGAAAGGTCTGGCAATGAGAAGCCTCTGGAAAAAATACTTTTTTTTTTCCCCTGTACTTGGTTAATGCCTGTTAACAGTTACATTCAAGGTGGTCAGCATAAAAAGATTGGTCTTCAGTATTTTCACCAACAATAATACCTCAGACTTGTGGTCTAGAACCCAAGCTCAGGATAAACTGATGTAGAGTAGCACATAACAGCTTATCAGGCAAGTTGCAGCAACCATTCACCTCCATGCCCATGGCCTGTGAGAAAGTGCAATGCAGCAGAAACTGGGGCTAGAGGTTTCTTGTGGAAATGGTTGTGTAATTTTTATATGTAACCACTGGCCCTCCTCTCACCTGGCTGCTAACAAGCCTCTGCTGGATGTTACTGCTCCCAAGGCAGCACTTACCGTGTTGTTTGTGTGAGCTCTCCTTGTCCACTCCACTGCAAATCCAGGTGGTTTGCCTTACACTGTCAGTGGCAGCAATGACTAGAGGAAAACAGCTCATATAACCTGTTCTCACTTTGTTAAGGGATAGACATAATGAACTTGAGTCATAATGCAGTAATATTATCTATCTTCAACTGATGCTTAATTACTTTTATGTCCACTGCCAGTGTTTTCTCTCTAATTTAGTTGAATCAGTACAAAACACTATTTAAGACATTGATTATTTTTAGGGTAAGCCAAAGGCAAAATTATCTAAAACAAGGGTGCTACAATGGCTTGCACACTAATTTAACTAAAATGCATTTTAAAATTTTGAGTTTTGTACGTGATGAGAAGTGAGTTGAAGAAAAGTAAGAGAAGTATGGGAAGTAATGGAGAAATTTTTAGATTTGCCATTCTGACTTTGAAGGTACATCTCTGTTGCGCCATGTAGTATGGTACAGCGCTAACAAAAGTAGTCTTAGGATACCAGAGCCATTGCAGCTAATGAAATGATATTTTGCCACGGTATTGCCAGAAGCAGTGAAGACATCTTCAAACAGCACAGCCAGACACAGCAGGCAGCACTTCTCAGCCCTCCAGGGTAAATGAGATGCACCATTACCTCTAAATTTCTAAACAGGAACAAATAGGCAAAGTAGAGTAGACAATTTCACGTCTGACTGCAGTGTGTATAAGTTCAAGCCATTTTCCAATGCACAGATGTTTCTGGGCACCTCAGAATGTCGTCATAGTTATGAAAATTTTTGACCATTAAAATGTCTGGTTGGTCTTCTCAGGGCAGATAGCAAAATCTTCTTTAGTCCACCACAAAGCCTGTATTACTTACAGGAACTATACAAATAATGTAATATATCTGGATTTGTCCTTTTGAGTCATCTTCAAATCACCACCAGCTGATAGTTCAAAAAGAATGTTACCGAGTCATATTTATTTACAATCAATTTAATTTTAGTAGAACCCATACATTTCAATGAATCTGCTTTTATTGCAGATAGGCATTTGATACCTGTCTCTCTTGAGAAGCTTCTATACTATTGGTCTCAAGAAATCCTTTGGTATCAGTAGGATTCAAAAACAATAAGGAGCCAACACTTGAAATTCATACACACTGATGCTGAAGAGTCTTGATATCTATAGATAGGCACTGATACCTTTCAAACTTGATAGGCGTCTATGCCTGCCTGTCTTGAGACTGATTTTTATCTTGGTAGACATTGAGACTTATCAGTAGCAAGACCTTTGGATATCAACAGGTGTCAATGCTTATTTTTAGGCATAGATACCAATAGCTATAGATAATAGATACCAATTAGCTAATATAGCTAATATATACCAATTTTAACACCTATGGATGGAAATCAGTGTTTATAGATATCAACTGATATATCTATATCTTTTGAAATAGATATCAATATCTTTTGAGCTCAATAGGCGTCTGCACCTATCGATATAGAGCCTGCTTTTGACGTGAGTAAGCATTGAGGTCTATAGATAGCAAGACTTTTTGATATTCATAGGCATCAATACCTTTCAATATCAATAGGAATCCAAGCACTTTGGTCTCAAGAAACCTTTCAATGCCAGTAGGAATCAAGACCTGTAGATAGTGAGTCCTTTCGATGTAGATAGACATCAAAGCCTATCAATTTCAACACCTATCTAAAGGTGTTTATATCAATAGTTTATAACCACATCAATGTTTGTCAATAGGCACTGATACCTTTTCGTCTCAATAGGCATTTATTTTGTTCAGTCTCAAGAAATTTTTCGATATCAGTACAAATCAAGTCCTAGAGGTAGTAAGATCTCTTGATATTGGTAGGCTTAAATTCTTATCAATTGATAACTTCATATTAGTTAAAAGACAACATATTTCCTACAAAATTTTAACTATTATCTTGTAATGTACTAGAAGTTAAAAGTAAAACTGTATGTATGCTTGCCAGCTAATTATGGCTGCAAATCAGTATTTCCCCAAAACTTCAGGGCTTAATAAGAAATTATGTGAAATAATGAAAGTTATTCTGAGAATAAGAAAATTACAGAATATACTCTAGTTAACGACCAATTTTTCACGCAAAAATATTATCTAAGTGCACATGAATTTCCTGACAAGTATCAGTATAATTGTAAAAGATTAAATCATATAACGCGTAAGAGTAATTGTAATGTAATTAACCACTGATCACTCTGTTTCTTTTCCTCAGTTATGCATGTGTATAGGTAGACAGAACAATTAACAAGTTATAAAACAGTTCACATTGATTTGTGCTGCTCTGGTTCAAAGCAGAGCAAAATCCCAGATGGGCAGCAAAATGAAAATTGCACTGTGGCAAAAAAAATGAATTAACTTTGTTCCATTTCTTTGCCCTACTTTTCTGAAAGCCTGTAAATTAGCTGCTACTTAGGGTTCTAATACAGAGCAAAGCATTTGTTATCCCCTTAGCAGTGCTACTCATCTCTGTTATAGAAAATATCAATGTTAGTGTACTTCCACTAAAAAGCACTCAAGTATTAAAAAAAAAGAAACAATTAGCTTTGATCTAAAATCCAGCACTTATATATACAAAAAATATAACTTGAAGCTTACTAATGCATTTTCTGTGTCCCTTTTATTTGTATTGGAATAAAAATAAAGTAACTTCATATGAAATACACTTATTATTTTCTCTTGTAGCTGTGTTCTTTCCAGGAGGACCTTCTTTTCTTGCTATTTTTGTCATCTTTGTTAAGGTTTGCATTTGCTGGGCTCCACTGACAATGTTTTAGTGAAATAATACAGAAATAGCACAACCTAGCACTGTCTGCGGATCACTGCCTTTAACTCACTAGTTCTGTAGGCAGTGATAATGTTATTTTGTACATCATTACAACTTCTTATTGAGATGCTGAAAAAAACTAGAAAGTCTCCAGTACCTAGATATACAAGAGGGTGACAGAATTAGGTTGGACACTGAAAAGATGGGAGCATCCACAGCTGGCAGGGTTTTTAAAGGCCTCAGCTCCTTCAGGCACCAGTGAGCTCCCAACCCACCTGTTGGAATGCAAATAAATTATTCATCTAAACAGCTGGGTTTGGTTTCAAATAAACACTGAGTTTTGGAGGTGCTTTCTTTCTCTCTTTTTTTTTTTTTTTTCCTTCTTAGTTCAAGCTGTTTTTTGAACTGCAAAACTGCACATGATTGAAGAGAGAGGGGCTGAAATCATCTCTTACTCTGAGAGTCCTAAATCTTGAGCTGGATTTGTACTTGGGTGGATTTTCTTCATCGTTTCTTTTTATTTCACTCTATATATCCTTTTAATTAAATTGGATGCTTGCTAGAGCAGCTCAGCTTGAGGGTTTTGACCCCTAATATGTTACAGAAAATGTAACTTCCGCCTTATTGTCTCCTCAGCGAGCCCGAGTGCTGACTGGGAGAGATCACGTGCAGTGACCCCGCTGTATGGTCTGTAAAGGCACTCTTTGCTCCCAGGTCTGCCTGTGGCAGCACACCAGAGGCACACCAGCAGACTGCAATGCCGGGCACTGTATCGGTGCAGGCTGTACAGAGATTTCCAGGGTGCTCCCACGAGCATGGCTGGTCATCAGGTGTCAGCCTTGAGTCAACGTGAACTCATCAATTCTGATCGGGACAAGGTCCGTAGCCATCTGTCATCCTTTCACAAAACCTCCTCCTTGGAGTCCTGTTGACACTGGGGTACCATGGAGGGAATGTGCATGCCAGTAGTTAACTATGTTTGCAAACAGAGGACTTGTTCTCTGTGGTTATAGCAAGATCGTCAGGCCTGCTCTCTGCAAGCTCAGCTAACAGATCTGCCTGCATGCTTAAATCAAGTGTGGGTTGGGTTTTCCCCCCGACACTGCCGTGTGCCCATTGGGAATTGCACATCATCCCTATTCACAGTCTGTAGAGCAGGACTGACCACTTATACGTCACTGAAATCTGAGTGGCACACTCCTCTGCAGATGTTACCTAATCCTCTGAGCCATCCCATATTACTCATTTTGTCATTTACTAATTTTGACTCAGTATCCGAACGCTCCAAGAGGACGAGCAGTCGGGCTGTGTGCATATTCTTTATTTTATTTGACTTACTAAAACATTATCTATGCTTTCTCTCTGGACACATTACGTGAAAAAGCATAAACAGATCATAGGTGATAAATTGCGTATGGTACCCGAATGCCCTCTGCAAGGTTTTCCCACTAAGTCAAGAATGCCTCTCCACTTTATTTGTTCAATGCATTTACAGTTGCCGTAGGTTTATTTGTCAGAAGCTGTGTCAAAGTCTGTACAGCAGAAAGGTATACAGATTCCAGCTCTTTTGGATGACTGAAGGAGAAAGTGTTGGCTTCAATGGCCTGTTACTGAATGTGCATGTCTAGCAAGTCCCTTCAGTTTTAAAGAAGGTCGTCACTAATGCAGATCTCTCAGGTGATCCTTCCCTGCCTTGCTTGCCATTTCAGAGTAAGACAAACATATACATAATAAAGAGCACATTATGATAAGCCAGTCTTTAGCTGATGGAAACATCTGTGGCTGTAGTGTGGTCAGCATCAGAAAGCCAAGTCTAAGTTCTTCTGTTCAGACATATATGCAGACACCTTTCAGTCTGGACCTGTTTTTTTTGGGTAGTTGTGCAGATGCATCCAGATGAATACATGGCAAATTTAATACTGCACATGGCCATGAACTTCCCAATCAGACAAGTTGCCCCTGCCTTCTGGAGGTGTCACAGTTCACACACATTCTACTTCCTTTGTCATATGAGGGTGTGATCGCTCTGAGCTCAGCAGCACACAGCACTCAAGGAAGAGGAGCAATTCCTCAAGTCATCCTGTTGGACCCTCCAGGAGGAAAGCCAGTAGGCAGTGATTCCTTTTCCTTCAGCTTTTGCAAGGGAGTCAAAACATGGATGTAGTCATCCAGGACTAGCACTGAAGAATCCACGTGGCCGGGGATGTATGATCTTTGCTTCTTGCTCCAATGAGCTACTCGCTGAATATTAATGTGCCACATATCACTGTGAACTATGGTTACTTAACTGGTACACCAGAGAAGCAGCTGCTGTCCCCTGTCGAGCTTGGGAGCCAGCAGGTGTTAGGTGCTGTACAAACACCTCAGGAAACAAAGTCCTTGCAACAACTATCTCATTCTGTGAGGACAAGTCATGTTTTGCCTACAGCTGAAAGCTACAGCAGCAGTTTCTAGCTTTTAGTGCTTCAAAATTTTTATTGCTAGTTAAATAAAAGCAAACCTAAGTTTTCATCTAAATGAAGCCTATAATTTTGTGGGACCCAGTGGCTACATTTTTCACATGGTTGTAGGAAGGGAATAAAATCCCTGGACAGTACTTATTATCCATTCTCCTAGGCATTCATTCCATATTCTGATAAAGATCAGCCTTGGGCTTTCTGGTCATTGATCTCAGCCAAAAGGCAGATCTCTGAGCTCCAGCAAGTGTTTCTGCTAATATATTTTCCTACCAACATTAATACTCTTTCTAATTTCAACCTCAAGAAGCAGCAATAAATTGCAGTCTGTGGCTTTAGCTTGTAAAAGCAGAGTGGACCGTATGAATATGTGTTGGACAGCTTGTCACAGCCTGCTGCAAAATCCAATTAATTCTTAGGTTATTATCCTTTTCTTCACTACAGCTAAGCTAATTGGGGGGGGGGGCATAAGGTTGAATGTCCACCCCAGTATTAGAAAAACACTGAATCTCAATTAATTAGCTGAGATCCCATCAAACTTGCCTATAGTATCTGCTAAAATGCATTGAGGAACTTGAGCTTGTTATCTAAACTTATAGGCAGAAAATGGTGAGTATTCCTCCATAAGTTGATGAAAGCTCCTTTAAATACAGTTGTGCATCTTAAGTCCTTTGACTGGGCCATGTGCTGGCTTCCTCCTTGGGTGGGACTGTTACAAACTTGTGTTTCTTCTGGTGGGCTATTTCCCCACAGGCAGGGTGTCCCACCCAGCTGAACTGTTTGTGCTGATGGTGTTACAGGCCTGGCTGGGGAGGCAGCACAACCGGGAGATCTGGCCCAACCTCCTCACATAGGACTATGAGGAGAAAAGGGTCTGTAGCCTGCAAAGGGAAGGTGCAGCCTTCCACCCGAGGTAGAGCATAGATTATGTTGGCTGTAGACCGTGATGTCAAATCAAGGTATTATTGGTTTTCTCCTGGCGGAGTGCACCTATGTGGTCCCTTCCTTGGGGTCCTGTCCAGACACATGGGGTTTTATGCCATCTCAAGTCTTAAGCAAGTCAACTGAGAGCACACAAAGATAGGAGAGAAAAGAAAAAAGCACTTGGGCCTGCTATTCAGTGAGTCCAATACCAAAAAAAAGTGCAAGCTCTTTTTCTGTTTTAACATACAGCTTTCTGAATAACTTCTTAATTCTGGAGGAATGTGTAGCACTTCCTACAGACAGATTTAAGGAGCAAATCATACCTCCCTGGCATACGTAATTTATTATGCGCACTAGTATTATAAAATCTCAGTTAATTACTGTGAATTATTTGCTTATTGTTGATCCTTGGAATTTATGGGGCAAAGAGCAAGTCTAAACAAATCTTTTTGATCTTTTAATGGATTTTGTAAATGCAAGGGTAAGAAAACCCCATCTGTATTTCTACGTATTTGAACATTATTAGATTTGACTTTTTCTTAACTGTTGTAGAAAAAAAAAGGAAATTTCATTTTCATAAGCTACAGAGCAAGTATCAAACCTAACATAAATGTAGTTACAAAACTCTGTGAATGATAATAACCCTTTGTTTCATTATAGAACTGACATTAGTTTTTCTAGAGGATACTAAGAGAAATTTTTGGAAGCAGTTAGTATTAAACAAATGGTAGGGCTCTCGGGTGGCATTAACTAATCAGATATAAATGAGGGCTTGAAAAATAGGATAAAACCAACTTAATTTGTAAGCTGAATATAAGTCAAATGGCTTTTGCTTGCCCTTTATATTCTGGAGGAGTTTTCTTGGAAATAAGTTAGCTAAATGAAGACAGAAGACAATGACATTTGTCTGGATCTATTCATATTCACCTGAATCTGTACGCACCATATTTAATTTTTATTTTTATTATGCAGCTCAAGTTCAGAGTCTTGAAGCAATTGAGGGGCTGGAGCTAGCTTCTGGCTGTGAGCTACCAAGTTAGCACAGAACTATACAGACAACCTTGAATTAGGCACCTCACAATTGGAGGGTCAAGACCAGATCAGGCCTGGACAACTTCTGATGTGGAAAAGAAGAGGCAATGGGCCCAAACTGAAACACAGGAGGCTCTGTCAGAAAATGAGGAAACGCTTTTTTCGGTGTGAGGGTGACTGGGTACTGGAATATTTAACCCAGGAAGATTGAGGAGTCTTCCTCCTTGGAGATATTCAAAAGCCATCTGGACACAGTCCTCAGTAACTGGCTTTATGTGACCCTGCTTGAACAAGGGGGTTGGACAAGATGACCTCCACAGACCTCTTCCAACCTCAACAAGTCTCTGATTTTGTGAAGAGGGGTAAGGACTCAAGGAAAGAGCCTGTTTCAGTTGCTGCTACCTTGGAGCTAGAGATATAAAATACTGTATCTGGGAAGAGTGACTCTGCCAAGAGTCACTCTGCTGTTTCCACAGCCCATAGTCCAACCTCTTCCTAGGCAGGAGAAGCAGCAGGAGAAACAGCCTGGATATCAATGGCTGGAGCCACTGGCAGAGACAAAATTTGTTGGCACAGGCAAAATCCCAGCAGTCTGCCACCCTAAGCAGTTGCCTACCCTGCCCATGGCTCAAGACAGTTCAGTCTACAACTCATTCAGATTATGTTCTTCTGCATCTAAATGCTGTTTCTTCTTGACTGCATGTCTTTTCACAGTCCACAGAAGCCCTTCTCCAATTGAAAATTTTTTTAGTAGCTTTAGAGTGTACTGTCTTAAAGATCTTTGAAATCCATTACGGAATTTTTTTTTTTTTTTTTTAACAGAATCATAACTAGAAACATATTATTATAAGGAGTGGCATTTTTTTAAAAACTAGAGTAACTAGAGTGAATACTTATTCTGACAAGGTTCAAAGGGTTACTAAAGCTTTTCTATAACCTGTAATTGGGTATCATATTTTCTGCAAACTCATTATACTGTATCTGTGAAAAATGATTTTTCAGCAGATAACACGAATCCCCTTCATGCTGACTCTATGCATAATACAATGACCCCAGTCACAGCACAAGGAGCTACAACAAACTGAATTTGTTGCTGACAATTTGTGGCAAGCTGAGTTCAGATTTGTTGCACAATGCAAGGAACTGATAAAAAGTGATCATTGGGCAGATGTGACCTCAAATTGTGCTTATTAATGTTCACATTCGAGAAGTTTTTCTACATAAGAATTTACAGTTCTAAGGAGAAAAAAGAGTATAATCCATGGAGTGCTGCCAAATTGCTCAGTAGGCTGTTAGTGACTGAATGACATCTCCAGGCCAACCTCTTCATCACTTAGACCCTGTGCAGCTCTAAAGCCAATCCTGCTTAGGATGGATTCCTGACAGTTAGTTCTGTCTGTTGGTAATAACCGTGATAAGAAATATCCTTAAGCTGGCCACATCCAAAAACTTCATGGGCTGTAGTTGGTATATGATCTATGCACTTAATCAGCTTGTGACCCTCGACCTAGGCATCTACATAAGGGATGTTTCCACATTGCTCTCAACATGCCTCTTGTGCAGCAAAAGGATGCAAGTGCATCTCAGTAGCAGGAAAAGGGCTAAATAAATCTTGTTCTGCTTGCGCAATGCTCTGGGTTCAAGTTTGCTCGTGTCTCTTTGCTCCCACAGATACTTGCAATTTCACAGTGATCTTCCGTGAAAGTACCCATGTAGTTAAACTTTGTGATCCTAACCTTAGATTTTGTAGACACTGAATACCTACCTGGGTTCAAAGAAAGACTGGCAAGTTAATAGGGTCAATAAATTCATACAAACCACAGACACATGAGGATGTCCATGTGATATATATATAGTAGTGACGGATGAAAAAGTAACTGAGGAAGAAGATTTAGATATGAATGTCCTACTCTTCTGCTCTTTCTTAAACATCTGCTGTTGGCTACGTCAAAGACAGAGTGGTGGCTTAGCTGTTTCTTTGGTGTGATCCAGCTTATCTGTGTTCACACTAAAGAGCTTTTTTTACTCAAGGGAAAGACAGTTCCTTCCCTACGCACTCTGAATTGTTCCCTGGTGAATACACAGAGGACATGGCTGCCTGTGTTACATGACTGAAGTTTGAAAGTGTGCCTCTACTGCAGGAGCCTGATGGAATGAAGAGAGATCATAACAGAGGAACAGATCTGCTCAGTTTGGCCTGGCAGTCTGATGAAGGTCTGCAGGAAATGATTTATCCTGGATTTTAATTGGTGGCATGAGATGTTCCTTCATTTTGTAAGTCACCGCCTCCTCACCACTTCGGACCTGCTGTCAAGGAGTATGAGATAGGGCCTGAGCCCTGGATCTGTTTCTGTGACTCAAAGTTGCAGGAACACTATTCATCAGAGCATCACCCAGAACAGAGACTGAGATATATCTTGCCTCTAGCCAGGGTGTCAGCTCACACACCCAGGTCAGGAACATGTTCCCCCAGTGACGTGAACTGATGGAGTTTTAAATAAAAATCTTGGCTCCCTTTTTTAAGGCTTGATAGCAACAAGGCAAGGTTTTCTAGCACTAAAAGTCCAGATTTAGATATCTAAATTTGAGTGTTTGTGACTCTGTCCTTTACAGGAACCATCCATAAGTAAATTAATTTAATTTTTATAAAAAGTTAACATCCCAAGACAATGAATATGAAAGATTCAGCCCAGATCACTTAGATGACATTATCTGGTAATAAAATTCAGTTTCATTGTGATTTGTGGGTTTAAATAGAAAGGCCTTTAAATCCTGGTTAATCTGATATAAACTTGTATTGCTGTTCTCAAGCACTGCAAATTGTTGAGGCAGACTCCAAACATCCCTGATGTAGTTTCAAACATTGCTAGCTCTCTTTGTTTCCTTAAATAATGTTTTGGGTTTTTTAAATTTGCTTTCCCTTTGATTGTTTCTGCCTACAGAGATCATATTTTCATTCTCTTTTCTGATATCAAGGAATTGAAAGAAAGAAGGACCAAACTCTCAGCAGCTCAGGTTTCTTGGGGAAAAAAAAGAGAAACAAAAATAATAATAAAAAAAGCTAGAGATTCCCATGCTCCTCCTCCAAACTAGAGAATATGGCAAGATTTGTCATGAGCACTGAAAAGGGTAAAATATTAATGGAAATCTCACAGTATAGCTCTCCTCTGAAATGGAGAAAATTTTCTAGTGCTACACTCCTACGGGGTGTGATGTTTGCCCTTACACTAAGAAAAATATTCACAAAGTATTCACCGGAGCAACAGGAAGGTAGGAAAGGAAGAAGGAAGAAAGCAAGAAGGAAGGAAGGGAGGGAGGAAGGAAGGAAGGAAGGAAGGAAGGAAGGAAGGAAGGAAGGAAGGAAGGAAGGAAGGAAGGCAAATTTTGCTATTTCTATCTTAGACATTGAGAACAAAGAGCAGATGTGACCAGAGGACAAACCAGTTCCTGGTCTTGACAAGTCACAAATAACATAGGAGGAGAGGAAGAAAGGTGAAAGCAGCTTTCCTGGAAAGAGCTATGGTCAGTCTGCAGGCAGACTGCAGTGTGAGACATGAAGACTTTCTTCACTTTCTTTTTCCCTGAATGCATCAAGCTAACCCGTCACCTAGAGAGCAAGATAACACGTGTCACCTCAATAAGCTATGAGCTGTGCTATTGGAAACACTTTGTGTTTTATTACCATACTTAGTTAGTTTATTTAATTACCCACAAACTAATGCTTACTGTTAAGTCACTCACAGAGTATTTAAACACACGACTGCCCAGCCTCAGCTCTCATGCTACCTTTGTGTTGGTTGGAAAATAAGAATAATGAGTCATTTTAACATAGTTAAAGGGATGAGGAAGATGAAGGTGTCTTTTTTTGTGGCCTAGTGGAGACAGCCCTGCCACAACCTTGACCTTGCAGGGGAGATAATGGCCTGATTTCAGCACAGAGAGTGGGTGGTTTCTCTGCTGGGATTGCTGCTGTGGCCAGTCCAGAAATTTATGTCACCGAGGTCACCAAGTAGGCATGAGGTGGTAATGACTTTCAGTTGCCACTGACCTGCCTGGATCCTAGCCAGAGACCTAGAAATTGAAAGTTTTTCAGGCTGCTACCAGTGCCCTTAGCTACCTTTTACTCAACATATTTCAAGCTATGGAACAACAGAAGGGGAAAAAAAATCAAAGGCAAGCAGATGTTGCAGGGATGATAAAGAAAGAGGCAAGAGCAATGGGAAATTGGGTTGGCAGGCAAACAATGTGGAGAGATACAGACCTAGAAAGGAGTAGTTTCAGATGTCTGTCTTGTCACTGGTTATAGGCTGCACACCCATCCCATATGGTTTTAATATAGAAAGATCATGCACAGTGTCTGGTTCTCAACTATATAGGATTTTTTTCTGCAGCTGATTCCCTAATTTGCAAAGCAAAAGACATTTTTTTGTTGGCAATTAGTAGTGCTGTGGTGAGTCACTCCTCTACTGGTGGTTCACTCCCTCCCTCTCTCCCATAAATGATTCTAAGAATAGCTGCTATAGAAATATCTTTCATCTAGGGAAATAGACCAAAATAGCAAAGTCTATCCCTAAAAGTTAGGGTCCACTAGAAGTCCTAGTTAGTGATTAGCAGACTGTTAGACTAGAAACAATAAAAGCCTGAAAGTAACTAAAAAATATTTTCCTTATCAGCTTATATTTCACAAGTATTTATGCTTAAAAACTACAACAAAATTACAATACATTCATGTTTCTATATGGAGAAGAAGGTTGACTTCTTTAAGATCCACACATGCTGAGGTCATATGTTGACACCATTTTGCTTATAAGCAAATTATCATTTTGTCACAAGAAAGAAAATATCTGAGTCACATTATGTCCTGATCCCACTGGGTTTTATAGGAAAAGCAGTACATAAGCCAGCAAGAGGGGCAGAAGCTGTGTCTATGACAGCAGGCACATGGTGCTTCAGTGGTGCTGAATTTTGCAGTCAACATTGGTGCTGTAATAACTTAACTCCAAACAGTGACACCAGCAGAACTGGTAGATAAATTTTGCTTGAAGATTTCAACATACAAGCCCACTGTAAATCCTTTTGTATTTTTTTTTTACTATAACATCAAAGAAAGGAGGACAGAAAGTGTGCCTTATGCAACAGAAAGAGTATCACCCAACTGACTGAACTTGTAGATTCAGTCCATCTGGAGCAGTGTAGTTTTGCATGCTCCTGTGCAGCTCAATGGGCTTGTCAGTCTCTTTAAATTCTGTGCT
This sequence comes from Calidris pugnax, assembly GCF_001431845.1. NCBI lineage: Eukaryota > Metazoa > Chordata > Aves > Charadriiformes > Scolopacidae > Calidris > Calidris pugnax. The sequence goes on along the minus strand of NW_015090922.1, from coordinate 31,154,366 downwards.
TTGTGTAACAGGGATGACTGGTCACAGCGGTGTTTTACAACTGGTTAATCTCTGAAGAATTAGAAACAATGACTTTTTAGGTGGCACTTTTGTTAGTTTCCTTACCACCTTAAACAGGTTTGAAGGTAGCTAATAGGCCTGGATTTTTTAGTTAGCTAACCAAGAATTCCTGAGTTGTCTTCTCTTCCTCTGGACTTCCACAACTAAAAGGCCCAGGTTATGCCCTGATATGCACTGGGATCTCAGTTGTGCTGTTGTGTGAGTTCAACTCTGCCTTGTTTTGCAAGTGGCTCCTCAAACCCAGAGCACAGTGAAGAAACAGACCCTTCCTCTTCTAAAAACAAACAAACTCCGTAGGTTATAACAATGTAACTATTTGAGTCAAAGCAGCTGATGCCAGGAGAAGAGCCTCTTAGACCAGAAGAGGCAGAGAAGGGGCAAATGAACAAACGTGGGTAAACACATTGAAGAATATGGGCTGGCCCATGCCACTTTCCTTGCCACCTGTGCTCTACAAGGTGTATGTCGTGTTCCCAGGATCCTGGGCTCAGGAGTTTGTGGGAAGGTTTCAACCGGGGGGGGTGGAAATCACAGCAAAGAGAAACATGCTTGTGGGCTATTTTGTTGTCTTAGTTTCTTCTCTGAACATACTCTGAATTGTCCCACCTAGGATTGTTGAGGGTGGTAGCAGCACTGGCTGTCACCAGTTGCTCAGTTCACCATTCTGCGCCTTGCTGTCCCCTCAGGCATGCTTTAGACACAGACTGGAACCATCCGGGCAAACTGAGAGCTGACTTCAATTTCTAACATTGTGATTTATTCATCATAGTACTGGACACTGCTATGGACTAACAAGCCTGGAGTTTGCACCTTGTGGTGTGTTTTCACTGACTTCAATGCTCCCTCAGCTTGGCAGCCCCATTCATTGGGTTATACGCTCAGCCAGGCTCGCTGGTGTGAATCATCAGCCAGTTTGGTGCTTTGCCTCTTGTTTCCTAAATCACAGTGCTTGCTGCTATGACAAATTCTGATACAGTGTCTTCTCACAGACCAAACATGATGCTGTCCTGGCAGCTTCCTTGGTGCAAATTCCTGATACGGGACTGCATGCAAATTTTGGTAAGGAAGGACTAGCAGGGCTGCAGGTGGCCATTCCCTCCAGCAAATCGAAGGACTGGTCATGGCAAGGGAAGACAAGGGCAGCAGTTGTGCTGTGATGCTGCACAAAACTATGGCAGGACTAATACCATTTGTTCAAGGTGCAGATAGCATCTATCTCAACTGGGGTATATTGGGTTACAGCCAGGGAGTGAAGGGAAGTACAGTCGAGGTCATTCAGACCATCAGGTTTTGTATACGGGCTGTATAAAGTAGAGTTAATAGGACCCCTAAGTGCTATGTCACTGCTACTATTTCATCACAGTTCTACATCTGAAAACTGGAAATTAAGACTTTGTATTATCCCTGGGGTCAGCGCTAACATATTTGTTCTCTTTTAATTAGTCACAGCCAGCTCCAGGTTGGGTCAGGGGAGGCTGGAAGTGGGAACCTCAGGGTGAGAATTTAAATCCTGTCTTACTGCATGGAGATAAACAGAAGGATATCTCTGTCTCAGCTCTGACACTGGGTGGACCCTCCCCAGCTTTAATTCCCAGCATTTGCTACAGAGGGGTACGCACACCATTAACTCTCAAAGACAGAAGGGCAGTCTGGAAGTGACAACAGAACACGGGTGTATATTTATTTTTGTTTATAGAAAAGGTGGGCCAAGCAGAGTGTGGATACTGTGCCCCCTCCCACCCCGACTATGCTGGCAGGAGGTTACCCTCACCACTGTGTCTCCAGCACAGTCAGGCACAGTTCCGCTGACAGGTCTGTACTGGTTCAGGGGTTCTGAGGTCCCTCTCAGTCAAGAGCAGATCAAGGTGCCACATAGCTATCCCAACTCACCATGCCTGCTGTGAGAGGGGGAACTGCAGTATCAACAGGCCACCAAGGGGAGCAGCCTTTTCAGTCGGCACAGCAGGTGTTGAAAATGCCATTTTACCTACATTGTTCCATTCATTATAAGGTCCTCCTCAATGCTGATCTCATACGTGGAAGGAGAAGGGCAGGGGAGTGCATAAAAGCTTGGATGCTGAAATCCTCTGTGAATCTCTGTTAGGTGTGGGAGAGAGGGGACCAAGAGGAAATTGTCCTCTGTGCCTTCCTTTGCACCAAGATAAATTTCAAAAAGAAAAATTAAGCACTACACTGATTTGCAAGGCTAATTAGAATATGGCTTTGCTTAATGTCCTCAAATAGAAAACTGGAATAGCAATTTTTCTCAAATTGGCTGAAGAAGATCATGAACTATTGCAGTTACCTGAAAAGAACTGGCAAAGATATCTCAGTTTTTTGTTGAGAGAGACCTTTTGTTGGAAGAGACCTCTGGACATCATCTAGTCCAACCCCCCAGCCAAAGTGGGTCCACCTAGAGCAGGTTGCACAGGAACTTGGTGGGTTTTGAATGTCTCCAGAGAAGGAGACTCCACCACCTCTCTGGGCAAAAAAAAATAAAAATTTGGGGAATCGAACCCCGGTCTCCCATGTGACAGGTGGGAATACTCATCAATATATATAAATAAATACTCTTTGACAATGTTTGTGTCCATTTTATGTTTACTTCCTATGAATATTCTGGCAGAAAGATTTCCTGGCAAGAACCTGTTTCAAAACAGTCGATATTTTAAGCATTTACAGGTAGCAGATTTGGAATCCCTGAAATTTGCACCAAACACGTTCTCAGAGACATAATCATCCAGTAGAGGCACAGAAATACCATGTGACTAACACATTAAATCCAAACCAGTTTTATTTTTATTTTTGAAAACCTACAAAAAGCTGCTCATGACCAACCTACAGTTGGTCAGAGTAAGCAAAAATGAAGAATTTTATGGTTCAGGCCAGATTGGCCAATGACAGACAACAGATGCTCTCCCCCACCTCTCAGTCCAAGGAGAGGAGGAGGAGGGATAAAGAGATTTTCGAGTTTAGAAGGAACTAAACTACTCTAATGAAACATTAATGGCAAAATGAAAAGGAAATATAATGAAATAGATACAATATATACAAAAACATATTGACCTCCCAGGATGATGTCACCAGCAGGCACTGGGGAAGTCTCAGACTGGACTCAGCTATGGATGGAAACTGAATTCCAGATCAGGAGTCAGGAATGCACAGATCAGGGTCAAAAGCAGATAAACAAACAGGGTCCTCCTCAAATGTTGGACACTGAAGAAAGAGGGGTGACCCTTAGATCCGTCAACTTCTATACTGAGCATGGAGCAGATGGGATGGAATACCCCTGTTGATCAGTTTTGGGTCACCTGTCACGTCTGCTCCCTCCCTCTAAGTGGGCCCCCTCTACGCTTGTCTGTTTCCAACCCTCCAACAGGGCAAATAATGAAATTAGCTGATCTTGGTTTTTATAGCAATAAGTATAAGCAAGAACCTCTCTGCATACTGTTTCTTGGCATGAACTTGTCATTCAACTCTACTTGCAACTATACACCTGTAGTATTCACGTCCCAATATGGTAGGTGTTTTGAAATGACTCTTCGTACTGTTTACCAGAGGGCTTGCTGTTAAAACTAAGTGATGATATAAATGAATGCAGGAAAAATAGAAATTAACATCCCACTTCCATTTTAGTGACAATCCTGTTTCATGTTTTACAGCAGTGGATTTTAAGCTGAACTTGTTTTACAGTTGTGCTATCATTAAATTGCCATTTCACTCTTATTCCACATGGTGCACTGAGCAGCACACACCCTCTGCTAGGCATGCGTCGATCCTACCAGTGCTCCCACCATTGTCTCTGATTATTTTTCTAATATTTGGACTTGCAACCAGTTGTTCTATTTCTCTTGCCATGTCCTTGCTCCTTGCCATAATGTATAAACATTACAATGGGTTTTCTCTGACCTTATGTGGCTTCGGTATAGTTCTGTCATTACCTCTGTCTCATAACTGACTGCTGATCTCACAACAGCAATGCTTCCTTCTGTATGCTGTTGATCATATTAGCCTCTCCTCCCCCCTCTCCACTCCCTCCCCACTCCCTTTCTCTTTCTAACCTTTTTACTCATTTATTTGTTCTTCCTTTCTAACATACTAAAACAAGCCTGTAGCCTGAGCCTCTTATTTCTGTTTCTTATTTTACAACTCTTCTTGTTGACTTGGGCAGCCTTGACAACTGAAGAAAAGTAACTTCAGCCTAAGGCCAACCGCTGAAGAGAGGCTTCCGTATACAATAACACATCATGTCATTTGTGCCATAGAGGCTCTTTGGGAGCCTCTTCAGTGTGGTTTCTGACAGGGTATGCAAGACAAACAAGACGTGAGAAACAGGACTTTGAAAAGCAGGCAACTTCCATGCAAGCAAAGTAATTAAACCTGCCAATTTCAATAAATATGTAAAGATCTGGAAAAAAAATGTTAGCTATATCTTCACATATCCACATTCCATAAATGCAGACACCCACACACTTTACCATATATATTGCATGCTACTTTTCAGGCAAATAGCCTGGGATTTAAAGTAATAAGTGAGTTGGTAGTTTATTTTAGGCTATATACATGCATATAGGAGGCTGACTATTGAAACACTGCTCTTACCCAGCCACTCTGTAACTGCACTGATTAGCTGCGTACAATACAGACAGCAACAGCATTGAACACTATGACTTTGAAGAAGCAGCCTACCTCGTGGCAAAAATTGTGAGAATGAGCTAATACAGCTTTGCAACGGATAGCACAAGCTTGACGATGTGACTTCTGTTCTGAAAATTATTCTGACTATTGAAGCTATTTTTGCTTTTTTTGCAGGTTAAAAGAAGGACAAAAACTGTAAACAATATGTCAAGTCCAATTTCTGTTTGACTTCCTCTCTAAAAAAGAAAACCAATCCTTTCTGTTTTCAGTTGCACATGGTATTGCACACGTTGTTGTAAATGTACTCCTTCCCCATATTCCTGTCATCTTTTCTGTATGATTTGGGCTGGAGGTGGGGGTGTTAGAGAAATAACCTGCAAAGAAAACTTTAGGTAAGCCAGCCAACATTGTGCTGCCCCACAGAATTCAATTCTGGGACCGTTCTGTGCAGGAAGAGCCCTTGAAGGGCAGAAAAGAAATTTCTCCTCCTTTTCTTATAATAGAATCACAGAATCATTTAGGTTGGAAAAGATCTTTAAGATCATCGAGTCCAATGGTTAACACTGCCACATCTACATTGTAGTTGATGGTTGGACTAGATGATCTTTAAAGTCCCTTCCAACCTAGACAATTCTATGATTCTGATTCTACCTGTCTTTTAAATGCGTCCAGGGGTGGTGACTTCAACACTTCCCTGGGAAGCTCGTTCCAATGCTTGACAACCCTTTCCTAATATCCAATCTCAGCCTCCCCTGGTGCAACTTGAGGCCATTTCCTCTTGTCCTGTTGCTTGTTACTTGGGAGAAGAGACCAACACCCACCTCTCTACAACCTCCTTTCAGGTAGTTGTAGAGAGCCATAAGGTCTCCCCTCAGCCTCCTTTTCTCCAGGCTAAACAGCCTCAGTTCCCTCAGCCACTCCTCAAAAGACTTTTGCTGTAGACTCCTCAGCAGCTTAGTTACTCTTCTGGGATATGCTCCAGCACTTCACGGTCTTCCTTGCAGTGAGGGGCCTAAAACTGGACACAGTACTCGAGGTGCAGCCTCACCAGTGCCAAGTACAAGGGGATGATCACTTCCCTTGTCCTGCTGGCCACACTACTTCTGATAGAGACCAGGATGCTATTGGTCTTCTTGGCCACCTGGGCACACTGCTGGGTCATTCAGCCAGCTGTCAGCCAACACCTCCAGGTCCTTTTCCACCAGGCAGCTCTCCAGCCACTCTTCCCCAAGCCTGTAGCGCTGCATGGGGTTGTTTTGACCCAAATGCAGGACGTGGCACTTGGCCTCAGCCCATCGATCCAGCCTGTCCAGATCCCACTGTAGAGACTTCCTACCCCAAACTCACTGAGGGTGCACTTGATCCCCTCCTCCAGATCATTGATAAAGATATTAAACAGAGCTGGCCCCAATACTGGGCCCTGGGGAACACCACCTGTGAACAGCTGCCAACAGGATTCAACTCCATTCACACACACTCTTTGGACTTGGCCATCCAACTATTTTTTTTACTTTGTGTAAGTGTGCCACACCATGAACAGCCAGTTTCTCCAGGAGAATGCTGTGGGAAATAGTGTCAAAGAATTTACTAAAGTCCAGGTAAACAACATCCACAGCCATTCCCTCATCTGCTAAGTGGGTCATTTTGTCATAGAAGAAGATCAGGTTATTAAAGCAGGACCTACCTTTTCTCTTTCTCTCCAAAGTGGCTTGTTCCCTTACTTGTTTTTAGCCACAAAATTAATTCATTCAGAGCCTGGTCTCCTGCCATATTACAGGTAGGAAGAAGAGGTAAAATACTTCCTAATTTTCCTCAATTTAGCTCTGATTCTCTTGTTGGAAGGCTTTTATTTCCATAGCTAATGTTACAGTTGGCTCCCTTCTGCCCTGCATGCTAGTCCAAGGCTTCCGCAGTCCACTGGGCATATCAAGCTTGATCCTGTGCCATTGAAGTCAGTAGGAGTTTTGCCATCAAATGAGCTAGAAGCAGGAGGCAATCCATAATTAGTCAACTCTGATTGCTGGATGCAACTTGCTCCGTAATGGCCACTGAATTATTATTGTCTGCTAATCTGTATCTGACTAAACACTCTTGGACAGTGTATTCGTGAGCACTCCCCCTTCCCAGAGAGGTTAATGAAATTATTATTGCTGCTCTTTTATGTCAGAAAGAGGGTATGGGATGACATAAACTCAACAAAATATAAGCTAAATCAAAGGCCCAATGAGCCAAAACCATGGATGGCTAATGTTGGGTGTCTACCACGGAGTCAGTAACATCAGGGCTATTTTCAAGCCTGAGTTTGTCCTGAGCAGCAGCTCAAAACTCCTTCAGCACCTTCAGTACCGCAGCACTGTCTGATACCTCCTGCCTGTATCACTTCTGATTAACAGCCAGCTGCCCCAGCCTTGCATTCCGTAAAGACTGTCCAAAAATTCATTTAAACCAAATGGACGTTCATTACTCTCAGAGCCTTCTCTTGATGCAGCGTAATGTGACACTGGGACTATGCGTTATTTGGGTTTAATCAAGATTGCTGATGTTTGAGAGAGAAGGAGGGAGAGCGAGGTTTCTATTGCAGCCTTTAATGTGGCCCTAGCGAGACGCTGTTATATATTGGGCTGTGTCTCAGTATGGGGGCTTGTTTGACAGGCCCTGTCATCATCTACCTCCAAGATTATCATTCATGCTGCTGGAAAGACAACTTTATTGGACTAAATATTGGCATGTGTCTGTGTGGCCCACACAGGTAAAGACTCTCCCTGGGTCTCATCGGTGTGTCTGAGTCACTGCGCGTGGGTGTAACAACTGCAGTAGTTATTATTAATCTCTCTGAAACCTCTTTACAGTGATTAAGGGAGTACTGGATGAAAGCAGTCTGCTTTGTGGGCTCTCGCCAAGGAAGACCCACTAAGCAGATTTTGTTGGATCCTTCAGCCAAACTGCTCTTTTCTTGGCAACTGAAATGCGCATCAACAGAGATGTAATGTCAATTTCCAGCATTTTTTTAATGTACTTTATTCATATTTTTTGGACGCTACACAAACCACTACAATCAAAGTACAGTGCTTAACATAGCCAGTCACTTTTCCAATGTGCCAGTGCATATAAATAGACATGAGCAGGAGGCAAGAGGTCACATTTAAAAGATAGAAAAAAGGGAAAACCATGTTCTTGCCTCCAATCCCCTTTGCATGAGGAAGGGACTTCAGCAAGGGACTTTGGTATGAGGGAAGTGATGGCTGTATGTTGGCAGGAGCTGAGTCTGCCCCTACTGCCCCCAAACTATGACCAGAACAGCTCAGCGAATTGACAGGGATCTGCTCAGCTTTTTCCTCAAGCTGACTGCTAAGAGATCAGCATTTTGGGAGCAGAAGAGGAGAGCTCTTGATGAGTTAGCCGTGAAGATGAGATCATGTGGCAATGGCCTGCAGCTACATGGAAGGTCAGGTAACCCTGGCTTTGGGTGAAAATAATGATCACAGTGAAGGTTTTAGCCTCTGTATGTCACTAAACAGGGCTGGTAGCTAGTTTCCATGGCTGAGTCAGGAAGAATGGAACTTGTATTCTCTAGAGAAAGACTCTAGTAGATTTCATCTGACCCCAAATATTATATTTTCTTTGAGCTGTGGTATCTTTCACTTCTGTTTACTCCTGTATATATATATTTTAAAAATGCTCCCCTTTTTTCTCTCTCCCCATCCCCATTCCTGGCAATCGATCAAAGCCTGGGTTTACTATTCTACTATGTGCCTCATGACACCGTGTCCTCATACACCGGAAAGTGACTGTCTCTAAAGCAACTTTATGACGCTAAGTAAAGCAGAGTAAAATAGCAGCAAACTGAAGTTTTTCTGGCTTAGTCTGTCCCAGGAGGGCTAGGTTGGGGAAAAACAAGACACTGTGAAGGAAGCAAAAAATAAGAATAAAAAAGAAACCAGACAGTCTTAGGAAGGGAGAAAAAAAAAAAAAAATTAACTTGAGGCAGAATGTCAAATAGGTATTTGGAGTTCAAAGTGCTGCACCAGCCTGACTAGACTCAACTTTGACCACCTACAGCAATTTTTATATCACCAGCTTTGTGTCATTAAGTAATTAATGTTGCAGTGATGTGCCATTTTCTCCCATGTCACTGCACTCACTACACATCATATGGTCATCATTTCAGCTTCTATTGCATTAAAGTACTTAACAGGAGATACTTCCTTTCTGACTTGATCTATTTTGTGTACATGGGTTGTGTTTTGGTTTTTTTTTTCTCTGTTTCCAGACAGCAAGAGATCTGGTATGCCCAGGATGCCTCTGAAACTCATTTCTTCTCTCTATAAGGCCAACAAGCTTACCCTAAAGAAAACAGAAAAAAAACCCAGACACACAGGCCACTCTTTCCGAGCTGAATTTTGTGCCCCATGCAAAACATGTCATGTTCTTCTGCCTTCACATACATAGCTATAAAATGACACTGACTAAATGAGATTATTTACAGAAAGAGGGGTATTTGGCTATACAAAACTGTGCATCCTTGGGTGATTTTCAGAGGGCTACGTAATCAGAGCATCACACTGCCTCTACAGCAGGCAGAAGAACTATCCTTGCTTTACCACGTTTGAGATGATGCCGGTTATCCCAATTTAGTTTCATCTGTTCTGTTAATCTGCATCAAGAGGCTGCCTAATCATGACCTCACACCTCTCTAGTGCCCAGAGTGTGATGAACAGTCATTGCTGCAGCTCTGGTCCTTGCAATAGAAAGGGCAAATGTAGTGCGCAAATGTCCTTCCTTCCCCTTAGGACCTCCACTGGTCCTAAGACTGGAAAGTCCAGTCCTAAGACTGGAAAGTCTGAGGTGTCTAACTGGGGCTTTGAACTGATTATATTTAGATGAAAGGCAATTTATAAACTTCAAATACTATTAAAGAAATAAAATGATGAAGACTTGGGTGAAAGGAAAAAAAATAAAATGCAAGTGTATGCGGGAATGAAACCATAGCACCCAACACCACCAGTCTTTTCCGGGTTGGCCTGTGATAATGGTGGTGGAGGAGGGGAAGTATTAATGAACCCTTGACCTCCCCACTAAATCTATACTTGAAAGGAGGGGATTAAAATGTCTTAAAAATCATGTGCTGGAAACTGAGAGAGATTAAAATTTTCCTTATGCTGATGTCAGATGCTTTTTCCAGCCCCTACATCAATTATACATACTCCAACAGATCAAAACAGAAGCACAGGGGTGTTATGTTAAGTGTTTAGTTACCTTAAGTTAAGGCAAGGCGGCTCGCAAAAAATTTTAGGTGTCTTGACTTGTCATGGCTTCACCTTGCTGTCTTTGTCCAGGGACTGTTCATCCAAATTCCTGGCTTTGCTTAGCAGCATGAAAAAAAAATTTAAAAGAGAAAATACAAGCACAGCTGTAACCCACCTGCTGAAAGGGACAAATATAAAAGTCTACCAAGTAGTTCAAAAAGATTAAAAGTTCAGAGTGGTAAAAGGAGAAGAGAGAATAATCAGTATGCTAGAATGAGATGTGTTAACAATTGAGGGAAATATTTAATAAGATCCAACAAAGAAATCTGAAAGAGAAATGCAAATTATCTAAACCCAGAATCTTCCAGAAAGAAAATCTTTTTGCATGTTATTAGCAAATCTCTTTGTGACACTGACAAAACCTTGTCTGATACTACAATAAATATGAAGAGGAGATAGCATTACCCAAAAAACATCAGCAATATGCCGCTGTTCAGTTTTCCAGTAATGCAGTTATAAGTTCTGTGACTAACATGAATGAGTGAAGATTTTTACAGCCACACTGTCTGCATGAGACACAACTGCAATGAAATTGCCTTCTTACTCCAGAGAGACACAAAATTTAACTTGTAGCCATCAGAGAGCTGCCTGCAGACCCACGTTTGTGCTGGAGAAAAAAAACAAACCAGGCTCGTATTTTTGGTTCGTGTCCTTTACATTATTTTGAAATTATAACACAGGAGCTTGGAAATGTCATTTACTACTTTATGTTTCTTCATAAATGTAAATATATAGATATTATTATTATATTGTAATTAATATGTAATTATACACAGGTGGTGTTTTTTTTCTGATTCCTCAAGGAACCCCTCCACTGTCATCCGCTGAGTCTGAAACCAGCAGCTGCTTCCTTCCCAGATTGGAAACATTCAAATCTCAGTTGCCCTAAACATGCTTCCAAGGTAGTATCAACCACTCCAAAGAATTCATAGCCCCTGTTGGTCCCTTCCAGTGTATACCATGGTATACACCAGCTTGTGGGCTGGCTGATAGTTACTTAGAGGCAGTTTTGCCATCCGTAGTCACCTCAAATAACATCTCCTTGCATGAATAGTCTCCCTGCATCAAGGAGACCACCTGTAGGCTCTGGAGAAGCAGAAACCCGGCATGATTTCAACCTGGTGGGGGGGGGGCGAGCACTCAGCCACTATGGGTGATAACCAGCACATGCAAAGGAGTCTGAACTAGGAAAGTTTGTGGGCTGAGGCCACATGAGGCTGCGTTGTGAAAATGGACTCTGCAGTGTGCCAACAGCTTTAGGAGACAAAACAAAAACGGGTTATATTTTATGCTGCTAACTTCTGAGTATGTTTTTGTTATATAAGTCTCACTTCCTATTTCTAGTGGGGTCAAAATATTTTCAAAATAAGAGTAATCTTCCAAACAGAAAAATTAGTTATCCCTCTGACACTTTCTCTTTATAAGGTGTTCATATTTCTGAACAAGGCACTATAACACCCAGCGTGCAAGAAACAGTACACATATCTCAGTAAGACTGCAGGACAACAGGCTTCTGAATTCTTCAAAGCAACCCAGAGCTCATTTTTAGGTTGCTAAATATTTTTCTGTTTGGAAACTCAGTATGTTTTGCTACATGTGCAATGGAGATGAGGGACTGAAAATGGCTTAATTACCACATTAATGGCCACATTTTTGAAAAACAACCTTTGTTAAACATGGCGGGGGAAATAAACACAACAAAAAGAAACCCACCAAGAAACCCCAACAGCCTGAAAACTATTATAAATTATATATTTAGCAAAAATCAAAAAGTAATTGTATCTCTGACAACTATCCATCTTCAGTATTAGTCATCCTCAAAAAGTCACAGAGGAGTGGCTTATCTGAAATTCCTTTGAAGAGTCTCTCTGCTGTCCTCCCACATGAGAAGACTTGGCCCACTCTGCTATGCAAGTGCATCACAGAGCAGCCTGCACTTGTGAGGAAATCTGTGTGTATTACTTTAGTTTCTTTGTGTACTGATGTCATTGCCTAGTGATATTCCTCACTTTATCTAAGAACACATACATCGCACCTCCACAAGAAATCAGATTACAGCAGGGTCTTATACATATTTAAATAAAACAAGAAACCCTTTTTAACTGAGCAAGATGGAGCCCCATTGAGACGATGCCAAAATGTCTGAACGTTTGAGAAGTGGCTCCTGCAGACTGAAGGAAGCTGGAAAGAGTGTCTTAGTGCCAGCCACAGCCATGTTTGATAGAAGGACAGGGACAGCCCCGGAGTGTTGGGCTGTGTGCAGCCCAAAAGGCTGCAGCTGCATTGCCTCCCCTGCCTCCCTGATGAGGAGTGGGCAAGAGCACCCCATATGTACAGCAAAACATGATGGAGCTGATAGTTTGACTACTGTTTTGACATAAAACATGAAGAGCGTCTTTGTGTCCAGTACGCTGCTCTACAACAGTGCCCAGCTTCAGCTCCATTCCACCTTGTGTTCTTCTACCACACAGTAGTTATGGAAAAATGTGAAGAATCCTTCAGGAGGTAAACACTTATCACTGCTGCTAGTCCGAGTTGTGAAAGCAGGCAGGAATCTTTGTTTTCAACCTGAAGGAGATGCAGCTGTGCTATGGAAAAGAATTACAGCAAGACCTTTCCAGCTACAAAATTGTTAAAACACCATAGGATTTCCAACTGTTTTTTTTTTTTTTTTTTTGTCTGAATTTCCATTTTATGTTCTCAGGCTATCACTATAATCCTATGTAATGGAATCTGTTCATATGTCTTGGTCTCTTGCTGTGTTTCATTTGCAGCTGTATGGTGTACATAGCAATTAGCTGCTATTGTATTGTTATCTAGTCTCCAGTCTTTAGCATGCTTTATTGTACTTCACAGCCTCCACATGTCATGGAAAGTTGGTCAAAGTCCTAACTCCCTTACTCAAAAAATAACTTTGAGCCGAGAAGCCTGACACTGGTATTAAAATGCTTGATGGAATTTCTGTGCACTTGCACTTGATTGCGAGTATGTGTGCGTGTGTGTGTGCACCTCTGGGAGGGGGAGAGAGAGAAAACATTCTTTCAAATCCACCTGAGCAATTCAGGAAAGCATACTCATTAGTGCATTTGGCAAACATACTAAAATGGACTTAAGAATGAAATTTGGGTTGTACCTGCAAGTTTCAAATAGTTATCTTTTTCTGAAGGGGAATTTTCATAATAAGCATGTATATTCTTCCACAATGTAAGCAAATATTAGCAGAGCCTCAGCCTTACGTTAATTCTTGTGTTACATTTTTGTGCCTTGTAAACAACTATTTATTACCATGTTTATACCAAGAATGTGGGAACAGAGAACTGTGACTGATTAAAAATTTCAAAAATTAGAAAAAGTCTGGCTAGAATCTTAATAATGAAGAATATGGTCAACAGGATGACTTTCATGAACAATGTTTTATGGCAAAATATAATACTTGAACAGACACAGTCAGTTATTCGGATGAACTCCTGATCCCACCAAAGCAAGTAGCAAAACTAATTTCTTAATATGTCACATAAAAGAAAAAAAGATTTCAGTACAGCTTCCTCATATTGAGACAAGAAATGTTTTTAAAAAAATGAGTCTCAGTAAAAACATTGGGTTTTGGCAAAAGTGAAACCTCCTACTTATAACACAAACTGAAAATATATATAATTTTGCTTGAACCCTAGCTGTTTTGTATGTGTGATACAGATAAATGTAATCAAAGTGAGGCAGTTTCAATAAAAAGGGATCAAAAATAAATTTCACATCAATCTCCCTTTCCATTGTCTCCCTTGACAATAATTTCACAGTAAGGCAATCTATACTTTCTGACAACCTATGACTGGGACTTCTCTTGAGGAACTTCAGCATCAGGAAAGGCTGAGGCTCTAGCATTACCTTTGCTGCAACAAACCATCTATTTTGTGACCTATCTAGGTTACTAAAAAATCAGGAAAAAGACGAGGCCATGGAGGTGACTATCTGGGTTCATCATGAATGTGGTGTTGAACGGAGGTGCCACAGCCAGAGCAACTCCTCCCTGAGAGCCTTTGGAAGAGAAGCTTGTCGTGTTCACGGTTTGATAGGTACTCCCATGCCATTCTCACCTCCCCATGTAGATGCCACATAAGTGTTACTGGATTTAAGCTTCACAACATCTTTGCAAAAGGAAAATGATTGTGCCACCTTTGCATTATAAAGAGCAAACTAAAACACAGGACAGGCTGCACAATTTATTTGGCTAAAGTTAGCTATCCTTAATGTAGATGCCCACTAAAAACATGGCCACCCTGAGGTGGCCCGAAAGAAGCCGTTCTCTCTGGGGAATATTTGTCTCATCCTAAGATAGGAATAAAGTATGTCTGATGAGCTGCACTCCTGAGCTGCCCATTTCTCTAGATTTCTTGCTTCTGGAGGGAGGCAGAAGTGGCCATCACAGATGTACAGTGTAGTCTGCTGTGGTGAGGCAACATCATTTCCATCCTGTGTGCCAAACTCTCACAGAAATTTGCACCACCCGAAGTGAGACTCACATATAGGCCTCACAAGTCCCAGGCACAAGCTAAACAAAAACCAATCTTCATCCAGTACTGCCTGGCACAAGTGTGAGTGGGCCTCTGTGGGTGCAGTGTGATGTGCGAGGAAAAAGAAGAATAATGATGGGAAGAGGGGAAAGGGGAAGATGCTATTTCAGCAGTAGGACTTCCCTCAGAGGCTCTGGGAAGCCTTCACCCAGGGGAAATGAGTCTCCTCTTTCAGCTTCACACAGAGCAGAATTCAACATGTGCAACTTGGAAGCCAAAGTGAGTTTCCAATAACATTTTTTACACAGGAAAGGGAGAGCCTTGAAAGCCTCTCTGGCTGTTATTGGAGAAGCTTTGTTTCACAAACAGAGCCAAAGAAAGTTCAGGGAGCTAATATTTAAAGGCCTTTGGTCCTCTCTCCTGTCTCTGAAGGCCTTTTAACAGAACAGGTGGAGAGAGTTTGTGGCAGGGAGTTTGTGCTGGGCACAGTCCTGCTACCCCTAGCAGCATGGCCAGGCAGGAGGGATGTGCATGGGCTGGTCCACCCTCAATCCAGTCACAATCTGGCACTGTTCTTGGCATATGGTCCGTGTGCCCAAAGTCCTTTGTCACCCCTGAATTGGTCTCCTGGGACCCAGCTGAGCTGTTAGCGGGAGATTGCAGTGCTGCTCCTGCCACCGGCAGTGTCTGATGCCAGTGGTTCCCAGGTGCCCTGAAGAGCATGAACATTGCTGTAAGTACTGTGAGGAGAGACTGAGTCTTAGGAGTTGGATATTTTATTACTTTTTGTCTGTAAGAAAGGCTGTTTGTCATAGTCAAGGGAGGCAGATACAAGAGGTTTCTTAGTCATATGTCAGGATCACAACTACAGTCACAAAAACGCGAGCCCCAGCTCTGCCTTTGTCACTAGGCCCCATCCTTCTTCCTTCTAATATTTTGTACGTAGATCACTATTAATTTTCTTTTTTCAGTCACTTTACCTTGTTTCCCACTCTTTTTCTTCCTGTCTACCCTGCTGCCAGAAGAACATACAATTTTGCAGATGGAGAAAACAAATTTTCAATTGCAGACAACAGCAGGAGAATCCTGCGTGGGCTCATCTTTCCCCTTCCCAACCAAGCAGAGCTGACAGGAAGCATGAATCATCCCGCACCTCCGCGTGGCTCTGTCAAACCTACCTGGATTTGAGACATGGTGCAGAGTTAGTGTCTTGTTCTCCTCATATTCCCTCAGCAAGTCAGCGGGCAAAGGGGCAGAAGGGAGTTAGACCAAATTGGTCCTCATCTCACACCCAGAGTGATACCTCTCAGGAGAGACCAGCCTCACCCCGTCTGGGGTCCCAGTAATGTTCATCACTCTCACTCGGGAGCAAAAGGAGAGTTGAGGAGGCACCATGGGCCACCTGTGATCCTTAGGTCCCTTCAGGCACTCTGATCTCTTATGTTTTTTCAGGATTTTCCTGCCCTCATATATGTCAGCCCTGTTTTTCCTTCTCTACCCCTTTTCTTTCTCTCCTCATGTATCCTTCTAGTACCCTCTTCCCAGTAAAATGCTGCACAGGGAGGCAGAGCAGCCTGGCACTGGCCTTTCAATATATTTAAACACTAGCAATTCACTGAGCTGGAAAATTGTAAATCTGCAATTTTATTGAAAAAGGTGGTCACCCTGTTCTTTGGAGCCATGTTCAGAGACAGCAGGATAATTAATGGACCCTTACGTGACACAGAGTCAAAGAATGGCAAATTTTAATAAAACTAGTAAGATGATTTTTTTGATTTCTAAGAAAGAGCTTTCCATATGTAGTTTTGTGTCTTGATACAAGAAGAGAAAGGCGGTTAAAACCATCCTGTGCAGGTGAAAACATTGTCTCACGACCTTTTTTTCCTCTAAATGAATATGGAGGACAGCAACTGGCACTGAGGGATTGGTAATGTCTGCTAACTGTGTATGCAGTGCCTACCCTGCAGTGTCTAGACACCTTCCTAGCATTTCATGTAACAACATTTCAAACCAAAACAGAGGTAGACCAGAGCTGTCAGCACAGCTCATTTTAGTTATAAAGTGCATCTTTACTTGATGTGCTGCTGGGAAATTTAAGCAAGACACACAACCCAGGTAAAGAAACCTTTTAAGTGGACAATATAAAAAAGGAGGCCAAAAGCCACCAAAGTGGAAAAAAAAGGTGAAAGGTTTCAAAGGTAGGACAGGAGTCTTTCACATAGAGGGTGAGTATAAATGAAATGAAACAGAGCTTGTCATCATCCTTTTATGAAACATGGGTGGACTGATTAGCTGTACTGAATTATGGCTAGTGTTGTGAATAATGTGTGCAAAGAGCTACTAGACAGATGACATAACCCCAGTCTGGAGGAGAAAAAGGCCACAGATGTGTACAACCTGGCGATAAAAGTGAGAGGTGGAGAGAGAAGAAGCATCAGCTTCTTTAGGGAAATCCTTTTGAATTAAGTACATGGTATGAACTTGGGGTGGAGTACCTCCTCCAGAATAACTAAATATATGTGTCTCATTTGTTAGAATAAGAATATTTTTTACAAATTAGCAAAGCCACCTTAGCAGGAACATGTCTTCCAGAATAAGTTGTTAAGTAGCTAAGCCCTGTGAGAAAATAAGTACTCCACAGAGAGGACAGGGAATACAGCAGCTGTAGAGCAAGCTCTTGGTTGCTGGCGGTCACTTGCTTTTGTTAGATAATTAAGATTTCCTAACACCCAAATGAAAAGGTTGGCTGGGGCTTCAGCCTTCAGTGCTCTTGGGAGGAGCTCTGCCAAGTAAAGATAACTGAAATGCCAGGTTAAAAACAGACTTCTTCCACCCTTTCTG
The DNA here is from genome assembly GCF_001431845.1 of Calidris pugnax. NCBI lineage: Eukaryota > Metazoa > Chordata > Aves > Charadriiformes > Scolopacidae > Calidris > Calidris pugnax. Next base: position 31,137,013 of record NW_015090922.1, on the reverse strand, counting down.
TTCTCCTTATTCTGGCAGCTCTGTCATTCAGTCTCTTTAACACGTCCATCATTCAGGAGCTGAGTCATGTTCTTAGTCCCTCATTTACACAGCAAGCCCTACAAATGTCGGGCATAGCTGAAAGGGTGTAAGATAGTGATATCTGTCAAGAGTAACTATTAATTCAACCCCATGATATTTAAAATAAAGTAAAAGAGCATATCAATTTGTTTTCCTACTTATGCTAAGCTGCATCACTTATGAATATAGCCTGTGTACTAGAAGAGCATCTGCTGTGAGCTTGGAAAACAAATTATTATTGCCCATTAACATCTTTACATAAATATTTGGGGAATTTCTATATTAATGTTGCACTTTGCAAAGGATTCTCTATCCTGTTATCGCTACAGCCTCTTCAGGTTCTTATTTTCTGTGCTCTCAGCAGTTATACACAGTTAGAGCAAATCAGGCCTGATGAACCACAGGCACTTTCACGCTTGTTTCCATAGCTGGGTGCAGCACTCAGTGAGAGGAGCCACTCAGGCATATGGCCTGTAATAAGCCGAGCTCCAGCGAGTTGGAAACTCCTGCTTCAACAGCTATCTGGCCATTTGTTTTCTTGCTGCAGCTCTTTGATTATTTCCCTCCCTTTGACAGAATGATGAAAGCAGCCACAGGGTTTATGTGCCACCTCCACCAAATGTTGCCCGTATTCCAGTAATCAGGCAGAAAATAAGGGAGACGGGCAGGGATAAGGTGCCCGCTGACTCTGGAAGTCCTGAGGACTGAAAGGCACATATACTGCTGGTAAAGAGACTAACATATGTGCAGTTAAAATGTCCCAAACCAGCCATGGAGGCTTGTGGTGACCTTTCATCTGAAGTTGTCAGTGCAACAACTGGCAGTCTCCATTTTCTCTCTTACACGAAAAATGGGACAATTATTTTTTACAGTATATCACCTCAGTAATTATTGCAGCGTTTGATTTAGAGGCACATCAGCTTAAAGGTATTTGAATACTTTAATCCATCTCAGTGAAAAATATCACTTAAACCAAACAGGCAACATGCCTAGTGCAATGCTAGAATTGGAAATAAGGCTGAAAATCTTCAAACAAATGACTGAACAAACATAGGGCTTTGTGTAGCATAAACATCCAAGCAAGAAACAAGCAAGAAGAAAAAGCTTCACCCTTGGCTTAATGAATGGCAAGTCATACCATTTCTGAGGAGAATTCAAGGGCACTAGTAAACTAGGCCTTGCTTCCCTCCTCTCAAGCCTATAGCTTGAGCACACAAGCTGATCAATCATTTATTGCTACTGAAGATACAGGACAACAGCTGAGTTGCGTTCTGAGCCCTGGGATAGCACAGAGCGAGCTCTACATTTGTCCTAATTGGAATGAACTGAGAAGTTTTACATCAAACTCTTTTGCAATAGAGAGTAGAGCTTTCAGTGGCAGTGAATTTTTCATGAAATGGTTGTGCTTTCCACAGAACATTTCAATTTTTCATCGAAAACCTGAGCAGGGAAACCAAGAAAATATATGAAATACTTCAATGTTGAAGGGCCATCACAGCACTCCTGAGGTCTCAGGTCTCTCATGTTCCTGTTCTTTGTTGGGATCTTTGTCCCTCAGTCAAACTACATTTCCCAGCAACTCTGGCCAGGCAGCAGCACTGATGCACACCTTCCCACCTACACAAGAGAAGAATAACATTCATTATGGAAGATGCAATAAAGTCAAGGACTCACCACATTATGTTTATTTGCTGGGACTTGCAATCGTCTACCATCTAACTCAGTCCTTGTGGAAGGGATAGGGAGGAAAAAAGCATGACTAAAGGGCAAAGTGGAAGAGAAACAGGCATGGATCCTTTCAGCCTACTCAACTGCAGCAGCTATTTTGTGTAGGAAATGAAGCGGTGCTAGAGGGGCCTCCAAAAATGAACAGCAAAGTTGCTGAAGTATGAAAAACTAATTGAGCAGAAAAAGAGGCCACTCGGTCTTGCTCAGTGACAGCCATAGGATGTGTCAGCCAGCTTTCATATAGAGATCAGCTCAGCACCCAGTCTGAAAGCCAAGGTGCAAGAGAAGTGAATATGTTGGGTGAAGGAGAAGTTACACCCAAATAGCACAAAAAATTACACAGAAAAAGTACAGAGAAGAGTCAGGAAAACAGCCTTTGACATCCTCAAGCACAAAGTGCTCACTGACAAGAAAAGTAACTTAAAATCAATTGGTGACTGTACTTACTTTCTAGAAAGGATTGCTTTTGATTTCTCCAACCAGAGTCTCAGCTTAGCTGATTTGAGTAAAATCTGTCAATTTACCTGTTGAGCCTCTTGCCCTTAGAGAACTGGTGTATTATCTAAGGTGAAAAACACATGCTTTGGCTATGCTTAAACTACTGTTCAAAACTGACAATACTTCCTCCCAGCTATTCAAAAAACAGAGGTAAAAAGTCGCTTTCACTCCTGAGATCAAAAAAAATCTGGCATTTAATTTTGAAAAGAAAAGGGAATCTTCTGAAACATGTGAAGTGTAGGGATGTTAATGTAGGGAAGCTTTTAAACGTATCTGCAAAGAGGATCAGAAATAAACATGCAAAAGGAACTCGACACATTTCTCGAAGGGAGAAGCTATGAATGACTGGATATGTTTGAAACTTGGTGAGATGACTTTCAGAACTGAAAGATCAAGAGACTCTTGATCAAGGGAATCTAGGAGAGACAGAAAGAGAAGCAGAGGTGAAGGAATATAATCCCATAGCAAAAATCTTTCTTGCTGTGTTTCAGGCCCTTTTTCTTTCTGGTTAGAGCTGTGGTAGGGAGGAAAGGAAAGAGATATGTGAGCACCTGTCCTTTAAAGCTGGGTAACATCCACTGAGCCTCAGAAAAAGGTGTGATTTGGGCTCTGTTTGAGGAATAAACTCTGATCAATTCTCATCTGAGTGGTCCTCATTTACTCATCCTTCTGTACAAGGGAAAATAATTGGTGAGCTGGTCAGATAAGGAAATGCCAAACAAGGTACCTGATTACAGAGGAAAGCTGACCTGTGGGAAGAATTACCCTCTTGATTCCCTGAGTCACATAGAAAACTGGAGAAAGATAAGGAAAATTATCAGGTGCTGACAAGAAACTTACTGGACTGTTTTGACTGTGCCAAGTGATTCACAGGGCAGGATGTTCAGCAGTGCTTCTAGTGCTGCTCCAGAAAAGCCTGGCATAGGGTCTCCCCTGAGCTTAAGATCAGTGGGCAAGCACCTATGCAGATAACATGGGTGACTTGGTCATTAATAGGAGTCTCAGTCATCATACACAGAGTAGCAGTTAGAGGTCCATGACTGCCTTGTCTTCATCCCTTGCTGTTCCCTCCGTCTTGGCGATGCAGAAACTAGCTGTAGCAGCAGAGAAGTGTTTGGCATGGCTGGAAGGGCATGCATCATCCCCACATGCTACTGAGATATTTTGCAAGGCTGATGCTCCGGGTCAGTGCTGCCTGCCTGGCTGCTGCCTGTCAGCTCCATCCCAGTGCTAGGGCTCACTGGCTCAGCTGCTGCAGCTGCCTGCAGCTGCTGCTGTGCTCATCTTTGATCAGCTGAACTTAAAATACAAGTTGCTTTTGAGGCAGGCAGCGACTTTTCTTTCTCCAAGATGTGGATGCTGGCAACTGTTTTAAAATTCCATGTTGAATATTCCTCTGTGTGTGTGTGTGCACTCTGTTATTTGCAATATCCGCTTAGAAACATTAAAGCAAAATGCCTTTGTCAGCTTTGTCTTTTTCTATTTGACAACTGCTGATGTCATTTTACTTTTGTTTGTGAATCTTGGCCTGCTTGCTGCTGAGTCACAGAAGAAGGCAACAGATAATAAAATATAGCTCCTTATCATCCCAGAAAGCTGTGGACCCTGAAATGACAATCAGAAAGAGAGACTTTTTTAACCAGCAATAGCAGAACAGAAGGATCCTGTTTCCTGTGCAGACTTCCCAGTTACTCACAAGCTTTGACTGATGTGGGCTGCGTCCTCCAAAATAGAAATACGAGTATCAAGAGTCAGTAGCAAAGGCTGCCCTATCTATAGGAATAGGAGCAGAGGAAGCACAACATTCCCCATACAGGTTCCCTGAAGTAGCTGTCTGCTGCTAGAAATTGTGAAATACAAACCAAGAAGCTGAAGTACAGAAAGATGACTGAATCATTCACATCCATGTTCTGATTGCCAGAAGTTTTATCCCTCATCCAGCAGTCCTCAGTCTTTCAGCTGGATTGACTGAGGCATGCAATACTCAAACCATTGTCCACAGTTTTAAATTTTAGGAAGTTCTACTATTGCTAACTATTGCATCACAGTTTAGATTCACTGGAAGACAGTGGCATCACAGGAGACAGCTGTGTATCCACACCTTGCTGGAGTCATTGCTACTTTTGATTCTCTGAGTCTGAGAGGATAGGTCCACATAGCATGTGATAACACAATTCTTAGAAAACTGGCAGACTATGGAGTCCATACACCACCGTCCTTGTAACCACAGAGTCAGGTGAAGTGACAACTACAATGGGAACTTTGAGCTAATGAATGAAAAAAACTGGGAGTAGGACCCTACTGCTGTGTCATGGTGTAGATTGCATGATTTTCCAGCCGGTAGCTTGAGAGATGGAGTGAGACAACAAGATGTATCTCTTCTTCCATATGACTGAAGGACTTTCTGGGACCTCTACAATGGGAGAACAATATGACTTATCCATGGACTTGGAGGTATCTATCAGCCTTATTAAAGACAACATATAGACGCTCTGATGTTCTTCCCCAGGGCAGTCCAAAATACTTACATCAACTGTAGCAGCTTAAAAACAGCCACCACAAAGTCCTGCCTATTTTCCTGGGAGAAGTGGTGTATCTGAAGCACTGTGGGGAATCACAAGAAAGGTCCTGGGGTGCCTCTGAAAAAGGCTGCTAACAACAGGGAACTGCTGGATCAGAGTATAAGATGGGCTAGATGAGATTCCCAGATTTAAACTCTCACTACAAACACAAGCCTCTTCATAGGTGTTTTGGCTTGAAAAAATTCTGTTTCTCATGGCCGGATTTATTTTGCCATAAAGGATTCACTCAAGCAGGCAGCACGGTAATGCACAGACTTCCCTCAGGGCACAAGGAGCAAGGAAGTATCATTTCCAAAACTGTGATTGGCAAATCACAGTGGTCGAAGGTTGCAGTGCTAATGCAGACTCTCCTACTTACACAGCTAGCAGTGCAGTGTGTTTGGGAGGCTTTCATCACCTGCTATTCTCAGCTTTCTCTTTTACTCTCGTTTCAAAGTTTCATCACACACAATACAGTGCTGCTACTTCCCAAGTCCGGTCCCCTGAGGAAGCACAGAAAGTCATTCTGTTGTTCCCCATTTTATTTGCATCCACACTAATTACTCAGGCAGTAATTGAAGGCACTTTGAATATTTATTAAAACTACATCAAAGGTGCAGCGCTGTTTTCCCTTCTTACATGACCTGCAAGGAAACAGAAAAAAAAAACCCAGATAATTCCATTCAAGTTCAAGTTATTTAGTCCCATAGCTTTCATCTGAGATTTTTTTTCTAAGGGGTTATAGGCTGTGTTTTGTTGTTGTTCCTGCCATGGCTAATTTAATTCTCTGTGTGTGTTTCAACCATTTTGCTAAGGAGCCACATTGTTTGTAATGACATTGATAGTGAAGGAACATCAGCCCCTCTCTGAGGTCCTAGGCTGGCTGAGGAGAAGGCTCCCAGATTCACAGTTTCCTTGTCAGGCCAAAAGGTACACTATAGCCCATTTATTTCAGAGACAAATGCCAGCAGGATGGAAATCTGCAAGTTTGCCTGCTGAATGTGAGCAGCAAAGAGAGGCTGATCCCCTGCCAAGCAAGAAAGTTGAAGCGATGAGAACATTAGCCCACTAAGCCACAGCGCTAGATTTGATTGCAGACTTAACAAGGATAAAACACACTTTATTCGCTGCAAAGTGATAGCTTCAAATAGATATTCAAAATATATGGCTGAAATCATTTCTCCTACTCACACTCTAAAAAAGATGTCACTGCCTTGGTACTAGTGGAGCATACTATGTTACATACTTACCCTTTTCATGGGTTTGACATTAATGCAACAATAAGCATAGGGTTGACAGCAGATTTATTTTTTTATTTATTTAGGATTAGTCCATGCATTGAATAGAAAATCATTAGCATCAACTTAGGGCTTTCTAACTGTTTATTCTTCCTAAAAATATGTGCACTTTCTTAAAAAAGAAAAAAAAAAAAGAAGAAGAAAATGTGGTTTTGTTGTGTGATGTGAGGTATGATTTTCCTTTGTTATGGGTTACGGTAGCAAATTTAAAGAAGCCCTTCTGAACTCAAAAGGAGACTAAACTGACAGCAATTTAAACTTTTTCTGGCTTCAGGTGTGTCAATGACCTCAGTCAAACTTGTCTGGGGTCTGATATTTTGCTCACTTAATTCAGCCTTCAGCTTTCATGACATAGAATCAGAGATTTAGCAGAAATACCACTGTCTGTTTCCAATTTCCACCGCACCTGGTGTGGTATTTTACAAAACACAAGGTGTTTTATTTCCCTCCAACCCCAACCACACATAAATAGAATCATAGAATGATTTAGATTGGAAGGGACCTTAAAGATCATCTATTTCTAACTTCTCTGTTTTTGGCAGGGACACTTTCCACTAGACCGGGTTGCTCAAAGCCCTATCCATCCTGGTTTTGAATGCTTCCAGGGATGGGGCATCCACTTCTCTTTTCCTGTTCCAGTGCCTCACTACCCTCATAGTGAAAAATTTCTTCCTGATATCTACCCTCTTCCAGTTTGAAGCCATTACCCCTTGTCCTATCACTACACTCCCTGATTAAAAGTCACAGAATCACAGAGTGATAGGGTTTCGAAGGGACCTCTGGAGATCATCTAGTCCAACCCCCCTTGCCAGAGCAGGTTCACCTAGAGCAGGTTGCACAGGGTGGCGTCCAAGTGGGTTTTGAATGTCTCCAGAGACAGAGACTCCACCATCTCTCTAGGCAGCCTGTTCCACTGCTCTGCCACCCTTAAAGTAAAAGAGTTCCTCCTCACGTTTAGATGAAGCTTTCTGCGTTCAAGTTTGTGCCTGTTACCTCTTGTTCTGCCACCGGGCTTCCCTCTCCAGCTTCCTTGGAGGGCCCCTTCAGATACTGGAAGGCCACTATAAAGTCTCTATGGAGCCTTCTCTTCTCCAACCTGAACAACCCCATTAAAAAATACGTTGTCAGGGTTAATTCTGAATATGGCATATTCTCTCTGCAGTTCTATATTGCATTTTCATAGCTAGGCTTTGCTGCCTGTACTGACTGAAAACTATTAAAACCATACAGTGCTTCAAAACAAGCAGGTGTCAAAAAGAAATCTCTCTTCTAAGTATCCTCCTTGCTGCTGGCAACCATTACTTACAGTTACAAAGCAGATCATTTAAACCTTGTCTAGCTATCTCCCACATTTCTAAAGCATTTCCTTCCTGATGGAGCTTCAGCTTTAGCTGTCCTATTCTTTCACTCAGGGTATTTTCTTCACATTACTCCTGTTAACGTACCTGGTTGAGAAATCACTCAGGGCCAAGGCATGTGGCAGAGGTCTGTTGCTGTCAGTGCCTGTGTCCTAACTGATTGGCACTGGGTTAGAAGAGTTGCACGAGCTTCTGTGACACAGCACGGCCATCAGCCGCCACCAGCAGGAAAGGGCTTCCCCATCTCTGGCTTGTTAGTTGTAGGTACGGAAAGGACTGCAGATATATCTTTTGAAGCTGATTTGATGAAGTAGCAGGTGATATGTACCCTGACACTGAGGACACTGAGCTGACACTGAGGTTTGCAGTTGCACTCTGGTATGTTATGTGGCTATTAAATATTTTGGTGCAGGTGTCGCAGCAGGTAACCAGAATACAAGATGGACATTGAGACCAAACTATTTGAAATAGCACCCACCCCTCTGCACAGGCCCACCCTGCTCTGTCTGCATTGCAGTCCTTGATCCCTGTTTATCTGGACTGGGGAACTTACTGAACTTGCTGCAAGATATTGGGGCTCCTTCTCTGCTCCCACCCATTTTTTTTTTTTTTTTTTTTTATAAGAAGAGACAACAGAAGGATGGCAAGTACTCAGGTCTTGTAATGACATTCAGGGAGGGAGGAATCAGGCTACAACCCAAGAATGGGGTGTTTGGGTGAAAATTTATCTGTCCTATGATGATACCAACAACATCATTCTTGGCAGTAAGTACACAGACCGTTACCAAGTTAGTTTGTGACTCTTTATAATACAAAACTTTAGAGTTTCTAATACTTGTTATGTGATGCAACTCCAAAATGATTCTGTTGACCTCAGTTGCTGTCAGATGCTAATTTTAAATAAACTTGTAGCTTTTTGAAAACTTAGGGATGAATCCTATGCTGGCAGAACTGATGGCTTTGCACAGAGTAGTGTAAGTTATTTTGATTTTGCACTGCCAATAAATGATGTACAGCAAACCTTAAATGTTATTCTAATCAGGTTGCAATACATTTGATGTATAAATCCAGTCCTCCCATTACACCACAGCATACATCTTTGCTGCAATTGTCCTCATGTGAGTGCATATTTATATTTATAAATATGTATGGGCTCAAACTATATATACATGTATATTTATATATACACACAAAAACTCTCTTATATACACACAAATATATATAAATATATACACCCGAGTGTATATATAAAAATTGGTAAGCTTTTGTGACCTACAGTAAAGAATTACAAATTAGGTAGAAGATAAATGCAATTTTCTTTTTTTTTCTTCTTTTTCTAGAATGGGTAACACATCCTGTGAATGGAACTAAAGTAAACCATAATTTGCAGCACAGAAAGGAAATGGTTTTGATGTTTATGAATCACTACTGTCAAATTTATACAAGTAAAATACAGTACACTGGGTATATATACACAGCAGCCCCCTTCATGTTTAAAACATTCTAGAGAGCTTAACAAGTGATAACCTAAGATAAAGCTACTGTTGGGTCAAAGAATGAATTAAACAAGTGTTGCCTTTAGTCTTGACATGAAAGCATTTACAGAGCCAATGTTCTAAATCTCTGCTGGCAGAATATTCAGAGGTGGAAAACGAAAGAGCACTTAAGATGCACAGGCTCTTTCAGCTATGGATTTATAATGATATTCCTGTAGAGCATTTGTAGAACACAAAACCTGACTTGGGCAGTAAGGAAGTAATATCTCAGCTGGATATGTAGGGCCTGGAGTTTAGATTAGCACCAGAAATACTTTTAAGAGCTAACAAAAGCCTGAGAATGTATCACCTTCTGGGTGACCGACAGCAGTAGCAGCTGACTTACTGGCCCTTCCCTCCCCCTCACTGCTTTCTTAAGTTCATAAAACTCCAAGTTTTTTCTTGCTTACATTTTGCAGGTACACTTCATTATTATCTCCAGAGGTCCCTTCCAACCCCATATGATTCTATGATTCTATGATTATGCAACTGCCGGGCTGAAAGTTCCAAAATGGGTATCACTGGTACAATGGCTACGGAGTTTGTCTGAGAAACTACTTCCCTTCTGTCCTGAGTGAATCAGGACAAATCAGGGGAGAGGAGAATTTGGCCTCTGTGGCCGGTCACTGAATTTGGCTGAGCAGTTTGTTGGGTTGCTTTCATGATGTGGACACCTGTCAGCCAAGATTCAGGTGGTGGGTAAGTTCTGGGTGGATGCTCCTTCCCAAACAACAGGACAACCCCCTGTATTTCCTAGGAGAGCCTGCTGGTTAGGAAGTGGCAAGCAAGGGCTGTGTCCTCTGCAGCCTGCCAGGGTTCAAGCACACATCCCCACGTTGTGGAAAGGATCCTAATCTTGGCAAGACAGACTAGCCTAAGCAGAGGATCTCTCCACTGGCCTCGCTGCATCTGCACAGGTAAAAGAATATGGAAACTGTGGGATAAGAGACAAATGAAATAGCAGGAGGGCTTGAGCAGTTGGGGCACTCACTTGCGCTCCTGGAGGTGTCAGGAGTTCAGGCCCTCACCCACCAAGGATGGCAACATACCTGCTATCTTTGAACAACAAATTGTATTTGACAAATCCATTCCTTTGCCTAGTCCTTGCTTACATCCTCAGATCTCTGTGAGGTGAAGTAGCACCTTTACTCACCACGCCTTTTCATTTTACATTAGTAAATGGCTTTTAGAGCGCTTACCTGAAGAGGAGGTGCTTGCCCAGGGACTGGGAGCTGACTGTGGTCACTCGTGAGCAGTGTATGCTGAAGGAGCCTCATGCCAAGGAGCTCACCCCTCGGCTGTGTGAGAGCACACCCCTCCGTAGTCACCGCGCTGAACCTCCCTGTACGTAAAACTGCTTCAAAGACTGCTGCTAATATGTACCAGAGGTTAATTCCAGAAGTCAGGAAAGCTGATGTTTTGTTTGAAAACAAACACAACATATGTTTGTACTGGAAGTTGTAAACAAGGAGGCATGCTGGGTAGGTAGCCTCAAGCTAGCAGAATTTTTTAAAAATCCTGAGATTTGTCTTTACATTATTTATAGGCTGAAGAAGATTCATTGTTTGTGAAACAACAGGCAGCTCTTGTGCTACATCTATTGACACAGTGAAACCTTCTTGGATTGAAATTTGCTTTGATATGCTGTAGAGATTTCCTCCTAAAGTCTGAGTTTCTTAAATATGCTGTGCTCAAGCTCTCCCCTTCTCTCACATGCACACTCTCTCACTGTGCCTCGTATGTTGAGCACAACACTTCACAGTGAACTGAACCCCATCTGGTGTGAGAGAACTATCAAGTGTATATAGTATCTTTAAAGAGCAAATTAGGAAAACATTGGTTCACTCATTGGTTAACTCATATAGCGCCTTCATGAAATTTGCTTTTAATGAAGAGTGAAATAACGGTTACGTACACAAAGTTGGTGTGTTCTCTGCAGAACGCAACATGAGATACTACTTTTACAATATTATCAGAAAGCAGGGAACAAAGCAAGAAAGAATACCGAAAGACTGATTCCTCCCCCGGGAAAACAAGACAACACAGTGTGTCCTAAGAGAATAGTCTGTACTCACTGCCATGCTTTCTCCGTAGTGGCAATGTGGGAGCAGACAGCAAAGGCTCAGTGGGCCAAATTCCATTGTATGTAACTCCTCTGAAATCCAAGATAGTACACCAGAAATTAATACAGCTCGTATCAGACTCAAAACCGGTTTTGCATTTTATTTATTGCTATTTATTGAACTGCAGTAGCCCCTAGAGGCTCTCAGTAGGACTGCTGTCCCGTTGTGCTCCAAGAGCTAACAGAAAAGGACAATGATGGGACACTTGGGCACACACTTTGATTTCGCTGGGGTCTGGCACAAGCTCAGAATTCTTTTTCTGTAGTTCCTTTTCAGAGATCAGCTCCATGTCCTTCCTCTTTTAATATGTATCACTGAGTGAGATCCTCTGATAGATGGCCCCCAAAGTTAGTGGAATTACTACTACACACAGCTTGCTGTTGTCTGCACCAACTCATCCTCACCTGTTGCAAGCAGTAATTCATTTCCCAGAGAGAAACAATGTCCCTGCCATGTTGTAGGTGGGCTTCAGAGCAGAGATCTTCTATTAGCCAGTCCCAAGAGCTTCAGAGGAAAGCAAAAAAAAAAAAAAGAAAAAAGTAAAAGTTAACAGTACAGCTGTCAGAAAAGCACTGGGATAGTCAAACAGAAGCTTCAGTCATTCCCCCTGGGCTGGGAAGAATGATGGCTTGTCATGTGGAGCTGTTAAGAGAAAAGTAATTAAAAGATAAGAAAAAAAAAAAAAGAGACCCGTAGGAGTACCCCTTCTAAAACAGATGTTTTAAATTGCTAAAGACTGCTTTTGCTTTATTTGGAGAAAACTCTCCTTTTTTGTTTTTGTTTTTGTTTTGTGTTTTGGGGTTTTTTTTCTTCTTTTCCCTAGCCTAAGTCTTCAAGCTATAATGTTGCCAGAGAAAGTAGCTTCACTACTAAATAGGCTTTGTAAGATATGAAGATATCACTACATGCTACAGTGACAGGCAAAGGATAGAAGTAGGTATGACAGTAATGCTGGACCCCTGCACATTAAACATGTAGGAAAACAGCCTCTGGTGCAGCTCATACTGGTTAAAAGACAATTTATCTTGCTCAGCACACTGTTAAGTCCTAAATCCACTTTGTGCGCCACTGTAAGTGGTCTGAATATGGCTCTTCTGTCCATGGTATCCTGACACGTTTTGTATAAATAACTTTTTCTTTTTGTGCTACATTTCTTTTAAGGATCCTAAATTGTTTTGCAAACTTTATAAATCTCATTAAGGTCTTGCAAAATCAGTAAATATATTTTAAATTAATTACAATGCAAACATTGAAGGCATCATTGCTTCTGTCATGTGATTCTTCCCGGAGGTAGATGTGCTGTAATTTGTTTGAGATCCAGAGGTTTGACATTCCAGAGCAACAGTACTCAACCAGTGGGGAAAGGACGTGCATCACAAAATCAAATGTGTCAAAAGGACAGCAAAGAAAGCTCTTCATTTCAGAAGACAATCTTCAAAACTAAAAATGACCTGTAACAACAAGTCTTGCTGACTAATCCAATTTGTCTGAAAGAATCAAAGGATCTTGGCAAAAATCTTAGTTTTTTCCATAATCCAAAGACTGAGCCTTTTAGCACATGACTGTGTCCTGATTCAAAGGGGTTAGGGCTTCTTAGTTACCTGCCAACATCAGTTCTGATGAGTTTTCCTCAGTAACTTCTTCTATTGCACATCTTTATCTATCAATATGTACTGAGGCTGGATGGACCTCATGACTCAAGATATTCGGTCATGGCAATTTAGCACCAATTCCTCTGCTGACATGAGGTCCTCAGAAGCAGATGTAGAAGGCATCTCTTTGTATCTTTTTATCAGTAGCAAGCCAAGACTGGTTTCTGCTCCTCAAAGATGGCGAAAGGAGACAATATTACAAACAGGGATGGGAAGGAAAAATCATCCAAGCACATCCATAGGAAGGTTGTAATTAATGAGGAGAAAGTGGGAAAAAAAAAGACTTGAAGAGTACAGTCTGACGTGGCAGTGTTTGTTAGTGCATCACTGCTGCAGGCCCAAAATAGGCACTTAGGAAATTAAGGAGACAGAATATAATGCACTCATAACCACTTTTTTTTTTTTTTTTCTTTCCTGTAGCTTTCTTTTCCTTTTAGTAAAAGAAACTCAAATGAACTCATTATTTGTCAGTTTAGCTCTCTTGTGGAAACTGTGGCCTGCCGTGAGTGGGCGGGGACTCTGGATGTCCCCTGGGGACCCCTCCCAGGTTACCTGCATAGCTCCCAGCACCAAATTCAGCCCAGCAGTGAGAGAGAGGCAGGAACCCTCGCCTTTCTGCTAGGGGCCCAGACCATCCTGCTGGATGTGAAAGGGAGCACACACACTGCCTGGCAAGGATGCTCCTTGTGTATATCTTGCATAAATCCCAATGCCTGCTTAATGACCAAATTTCATACCTTGAGCCACTGGGATCAGCCAGGCATTTATTCTTGCTGAGAATATGATGATTCAGCTTTTCCTTGGGCCTGACCTGAAGAGCCCTTACACAAAGGTAGGGGGTTCAAGCAGGAAATGCTCATGGGTTTCACATATATGAACTGGAGCATAATATGCAGAAGGGAAGCTGCAAAAATAATAATTTCTCATGTCAATGCGTGCAATGGATGCCTAATATTTTTGTTAACTCAGAAAAGATGCTCCAGAGTGCCATTACTAATGACATCACTGCATTGCTAGGTAGATGAAGCTCCAGGCCAAAAGCATGAGCGATGTAGTTCATACTACAATTTTGTGGAACAAAAGCCCCTCTATACTGCTGACTTTTTTTTCATCCTTTAGATCCAGGATTATTTGGGCTACCCTTCTGCCTGGTATGGCCAATATAAGTTTAGCAACAGCAGTCACGATGTACTTAAGGATGTAGGGACAACATTAGGATCCACAATCTCTGAATCCTTTCTCATGTACTTCCCATAGAAGGAAATCTGGTTTGACATAGTTTTCACATGTAAAATTAGAAAAAACTAAATATCACTGATGCACCCCCACCACTACTCTAATGCCTCCACTAAATTTCATAAACACAGTTCTTTCAAAGAGATGCTGTCAATGGGAGCAGAAACCAATTTTTTCGGTGTGTGCTTAGAACTAGCCAAGAACTAACAAAAAGAAATAGCCCCAGAAGCTGGCGAGCACTTGGGATCTGCATAGCTTTCAGCTTAGACAGGGCTCCAAAACTATGCCAGAATTTATTTGGTGGGCCACTGCAACTTGAAGTTGAGAGCAGTACGCAGTATGTATTCATAAATATGTGTTTTCCTTGGGAGTTTCAATTTTCCCTCAGCTCAGGCTGTGTAGCTAGTTTGCACAATGCAATTAGCAGAATTTGTTGCTGCAATAGGAGTTTGCAGTAGTGGTTCAATCAGGACGTCTGAGCCACAATCGAATCTAATTCATTTTTTCCTGACTGTATGGACTTTTCAATGCTCATGTGAGTAAAGGATTGTAAAAATCCTTTTTTTTTTGGTCATCACTAAAGTAAAAACTCTGCCTATGAATACCCTGTGAATGCCCTGTTGTAAAAGCAGCAGCCATTTTACATTGTCACTTCTAAAAAAGAATTTGACTTCCTCTGAGAGAATACAACACAAGCCGATCATGGGTTTTATTCGGGCTAGCATCTTCAGCAATGAGGTAGTGGGTGTAATCCTTAGAGATAGGTTCTACCATTTTAATCACAGCAGTAGAGTGGTACGATTCTGTGTGTAGGCAAGCAATACAATAAATTTTGAGAGACTGTTCTGAGCTATGGCATTCCTACGTTCTCGCTTTATACTTTTTTTCATAACTTCCATGAGTTAGGTTGAGTTATAACCTAATGTTAACTTAGATGAAGGCAGAGTTTGCAAATGGTGCATGCAGAGAGGGATTTGTATACTTTGGAAGAGTGCTCTGTAGCTCAGATCTATTCCTTCACTTCTGACTTGTAAATAGCAAAAGTATTTGTTATTCATTTTTCAAAGACAGCAAAATTTGTCAGCCTGTCACACTTTGTAAGTTGGCTGTCAATAGGAACTTCTGAAAAAGCCCATCTTCCCTTCATGGCTAGCAAATAACAGCTACCGAAAACTAAACGCTTGTCTTTTATGTTCTTTGGGAAACAAGAAAGCAAGAACAAAAACTTTGAATGTAAGCCTCTTCCATGGAGATTCTTGTACGTGCTGGTACTTGCAAACTTTTGGAATATCACTTTATTCTGGTTTCATTTGCTATATCACCATTAGCCTGTATTCTGGGTAGCGTGGTTAAATTGTTGTGAATGCTATAGTTAAATTATTAACATTGCCTTGGTTGCTAATCCAGTGCTGACTGCTTGTTACCTTGGATTGTGTGGCTGGTTACAGTTCAATGCCTTTTGTCCCTGTCTTCCCAGGGTACTATCTCTAACCAATTACCAAGACTAATGCTTTCTTGTTATTCTCTCTAGTTATTAAGCAGCTCTCTCAGCTTTTCCTTTGGTGTCACAGCGACAGCACTAATAAAAACTGGATTGGACCTGGAATATGGAAGCTATATTTCTATCCATGGAGAAAGCCCAGCTCAGCCTGCAGCAAAGTAGGCTTCCCTGCTTTGCCGTGTCAGAGCTTGGCTGAGATGCTGAAGTAGACTAATTAATGTTATTTCTGTTGCTGTCACCTACACCCGGGGAGGTAAACTCATACCACACAGCTGAAATCATGCTATCAACTTTTCCTTGTTCCCATGCAGGCCCTCTGAATTTGAACCAGCAGCCCTCAACTGACTCTATAGCCTGTACAAATTCCTAGAGCTATCTACTGCCTTTGCCATGGATTGTTTCAGCAGTGTCCAAAATAAGTCAATAAACCAGTGGACAGAGCCAGCTGGGAACTAAAATTTTTGTTTGCAAGCTATTCTGCATTTCAATAATTCTAGTTCCCAGTTAGAATAAAAGCTATTCCTAAAAATACCACTTTCTGTAATTGCCAATTCCTAAAAAATATATCAGTAAAGAACCATTTTAAAATATTTTGCTCTGAATCATTTCACTTTAGTTTTATATGACAGTCAGTGTTGTAATAGTACATATTTAATATGCCTATTATCATATAAAGATAATATATAGCAATCATTTACAATACTTTAAACAACCACTCAATATGAAATGCTCCAACATTTTGAATTTTCCCTATAAAAAGTCAAAAATTGAACTTCTGCAAAATACTCTGATTTACGTGAAACCACATTTTTAATGGAGAGTGGGTTATCATCTACTGCTACCAATAGCTTACAGGCAATATCATGACATATTTAGTTGGCATGTCAGACTGCACTTAGATGTTCATTTTTTTATATTTTGTGGATAAGATCAAAGTGGAATGGACTGATCCTGAAGTATTTTTCCTATACATGTACATACATATGTATTTCTTTAGTTATCCATACATATATAGATGTATTGCTAGAGATCCTTATTGTATTTAGATGGTTTTGCCCAGCTTTGATATTGAGGGAAAAGGCATTTTAGTGAAACTCCAAACTGGCTTATTTTCTTTCCTAGCTTTTGATGTTATTTCTTGATATACTTGGGAAACAAAAATTGGCACCCTCTGTCAAAATGAGGTCAGCTGCAGTACCAGGAAGGAGGATAACCCCAGTCTGATAGAGCAGAGAGCACATGGCTGCCCACCCACTAACATCTCTGCTGTTTCAGGATGCCACCACAAAGCAGCCTATGCCAACCCATTAGAGGCATCACTCTTCTCCTCCTCACCAGCCCACCTGTAACCTCCTTCTGGTGCAGATTGGTCTTCTGTCTTCTCCTCTTGGCAGGAATCTTACCAGGGGAAGCTTTTTTACCAAGTATGTCAGGCAAGCCAGACTGCTTTACTTCAGAGTAGGACCTAACACGAAAACTAACAAAAGGCAGCAGACAGATGTATTGCCTCCAGCTAAGAAGACACTATAAAAGATCCACTGCTTGACATCTGTGTCCATAGGAAGTCCTTTGCTGCAGATGTCAGGCCTTCTTGGATCTTTGACAAGAGAGAAGACCTTTAAACTTGGCTGCCTCCTATGTCTTAAATGCATTTCCTGATGATTCTTGTCTCTGCAACAATTTTCTGCTTTATTAAGTGGCGATAGCACCAATAAGTCAAGAAGCCCTTTGGTTTGGCTTTTTCTGGGGTTGATTGTCATGTGAAGCCTGCTACTTTCTGCAGCCTTGGCAGAACAACTTTCAATACTGGGAAGGAGCAAAGAGAGCATTTACTTGTAGAGAAGCAGGAGCAGGGATTCATCTCAGAGGGAATATTTTGTCTACACCACAGAGAAGAGCCATGCTGAAAAAGATGAAAACTGAATTAACAATGAATTAAGCTTTCCTCAGTGACCGGCAAGAGCAAATGATAGTCAGTATTCCCATCTACATTTACGGACCAGAACTAGGTCTGGGGAGCCATTCTGATGTCTGTGGCAAACAATGGGGAGAATTTCTCATCAGTGCCAACAAGAGCACCGAACTGGGGGTCCTTGCTAGCCCATGCCGTGCCAGGTCACTTCAGATGAGGCTAAACAAGAGGCCAGAGGATGGAGGAGCATGTCTTTGTCTCTCTGATTTTTGAAAGAAGAATGGGCTGAGCTTAACAACAGAAGAAATTGTTCCTATCCAAAAAAAAAAGAAAAAAAAAAGGGATAGAACTCATTACATCAGGGCATTCAGCTATATTTTGACTAAATTTTACAAGAAATCTGATGCAAAATTAAAACATTTAATGCCATTTCAAGTGGAAATTTTAATTTCATTTTTACTCATGAAAACATTTTACTAATGATTTATAGAATCATGCTGCCTGCATACCAGTTTTTGTCTGCTTACGTCTTCCTTCCTTAAGTTTTGAATCTCTTCCCTGAGTTCAGCCAAATTTGACAAAGACATTGAGTCCTAAAAAATAATGAAGGCCCACAGATTTTTTGACTGTCTTCAGAGCATTCTTTCAGTGGCTGTGCAGAAAGAGTGAGACCCTGTCAGCAGCTCTGGGAAGGAGAGGCAGCAACGTCAGTTCACCCACCACACATCAAAGAGTTCACAAAGGAAACAGAGTATAAAACTTTCCAGCATTTGGAGATTTTCCATCAGAGCTCTAAACAACCACAAATTCAAATCCATAGGAAAATAGCCACACTAAATCTACAGCTACTGGAAGTGTTTTTCCCCTTTTCATCATACATTTCCTCTTTTAATCCCTAAATGTATTACAAACATAAAAAGCACGTAATGATCCTTTTTCTCCACTTTCCTTTCTTTCTCAACTTAGTTTTTCAGAACTCACTCCAGGAATAAGTTTCCAAAAGGAAGAAGGGAGCATGAAGGTCTATAACTGATGCTTGCTGACTTTATCAGAATGCTTGTGAAAGCAGACTTAGTAAAAAATAAGATTTTATTTACAGTGCATCTTTTTTTAGGTCAGGAAAAAAGTAACATTTCTAGAAGAAAAAGGAAAATAAAAATACTTCATTTCCAAAACAAAATTACAGTGAAAAAATAAAACTAAACAGTCAATATGAATTGTCTGAAGTGAAAATAATTGAAAATGTCTATGTTCTGCTGTTTTAAGCAACAAAACTGAAATGTGGACCAAGAACTTGGTCCTTAAATGAAGGCCTCATTTCCCATACAAATGCAGAAACATCCCTTATAGTATATTTTGCATGATAGGCTGCTCTTTTTACGCTTATCTATGACACTTGAAATATGTGACTGCAGCTTTCAATCCCTGAAGGCAGTTTGTTACAAGTATGCATGTTGATAATGGCTAACCCCTATTTATATCTTAATTTTCAGTGCCCAAAAGGCACCTAAGTCTTTCCCTACAAGGAGCACTTAAATACAGTTATTGGTTGCTAGCAGCTGTTTTGCCATTAACTTCTCTTGGGCCAAGAAGGCAGTGAAGATTTTAATTACACAGGTCATTTGTGGAAAGTCTTCCTAGAGTCCAGTGAGATACGTCTTGCTTATTAGAAATTTCATGTTTTCACATGTCTGAATACAAGCCAATTTCCACCACCCACCCCATCCCTCCTCCTATGAGGATAGCTTATTCACTTTTGGACCAAGGCAAGGACTGAGGTATTTAAATAATGGTATATCTAATTCCTGTTTTTCTGCTCTTGTGTCATTTTTTCCACCGCCGCTCCCTCACCGCCCTCATCCCCCCCTCTCCCGAGAATAAGAATATCTATTTTCTTAAAGATAACCTCAGTTTTCTGAGACCAGCTAATCTGGGTAACTCAGTGAGTTTGTTTTCTAGGAGATAACAAAGTGCAGAGTGCAAATGGAATTGCTTTAACAGCTAGCAGGACAGGATCTGCGTGAAATTTCCCCCACTGTCTCAGCTGTTCTCACTATATGCCAAATCACAGTTTCAGATGGCAAAATAGATTAATCTCTTCAAACTTTGATTTGGCTGATATGGAACCCTGTCCTTCCCGAAAACAAAGAATCCTTCCCTAGTCTTATACAAATTCCAGAGAATTTGGATTTGCAGACTAAAGCTGTACAAAGTTTCAGAAAAAACAAGGTATAGATCATTAAAAAAATTGTCCTATGCCAACCAGCATGGCTCCTGCCAAGAACTGTTTTTTGGAAAAGCAGGCAGTATGACCCATGGCTGGCACTCAGGAGTCTTCCACTCTGATGTTGCACTGGCAGGAGAAAAAAAAAAAAAAAAAAAATTTAGATTCCTGAGATTCCTGAGTGCCAACTATTAGATGTCCATCTCTACAACCTGGGTATACTTCAGTCTTACAGATTTTATTAAAACTATTCCTTTAGAAGGCATCGTCTGGTAGCCTGCTGCAGTGCCAGCTATCAAGTGATGCCCTGTATGTGCCTTTCCACTCACATGGCCTCGTCTGCACCTCCTCTTCAGGATAACTTCAACACCCCAAACCACAGCTCCTTCCTGGGGTCTGAAAATCCAGTTCAGTGATGGGCAACATTAATCCTCACACCACAGAGTGATTACTTGACTTTCAGGAAGCCTGCAAGATAAAGCATGCCCTATCTTTTCCAGCTGGTGGAGGGTGGTGGAGGGTGGCTGGGACAGAGAGAGCTCCCCTAGGCCAGGACCGTGCCGACCTCCTCCAGACCAGTGAGGAGGATTGGTGTCCCAGGGGCATGCAGCACCAGGCAACAGTTGTAATTGCAGGTGGGTAGCGTGCACTCCCCAGTAGTATGCAATCTTTAGTTCAGGGAGTGCCATCAGTGACTGTCTATGTAGATCCCGCTGTCACAGGTTCAGACGTGTCCCTTAAATGATGGGTGTGTACCAGTCGCATGACAGCACATACAAACAGCGCACACTGAGCTCCAGCAAGTCTATGAAGTTTTGCTCAGCCCTGTTGAGCTCTCCAGAGGCTATGAAGGATGTGAGTTTCACAGATATTCTAGGGTTTGGGTGGGTTGGGTTCGTTTTTTTTAATTTTTGCAGTGTCCACATGTTCAGCAGCTCCATTTCAAGAAGATCATCACAGAACCCTCAAATAGAGGTGACTTTTAGGGCACCCAGGGGTCTTCCCCTCTGATGTTGCACTGGCAGGAAAAAAAAAAAAAAAAAAGAAATTTAGATTCCTGAGATTCCTGAGTGCCAACTATTAGATGTCCATCTCTACAACCTGGGTATACTTCAGTCTTACAGATTTTATTAAAACTATTCCTTTAGAAGGCATCGTCTGGTAGCCTGCTGCAGTGCCAGCTATCAAGTGATGCCCTGTATGTGCCTTTCCACTCACATGGCCTCGTCTGCACCTCCTCTTCAGGATAACTTCAACACCCCAAACCACAGCTCCTTCCTGGGGTCTGAAAATCCAGTTCAGTGATGGGCAACATTAATCCTCACACCACAGAGTGATTACTTGACTTTCAGGAAGCCTGCAAGATAAAGCATGCCCTATCTTTTCCAGCTGGTGGAGGGTGGTGGAGGGTGGCTGGGACAGAGAGAGCTCCCCTAGGCCAGGACCGTGCCGACCTCCTCCAGACCAGTGAGGAGGATTGGTGTCCCAGGGGCATGCAGCACCAGGCAACAGTTGTAATTGCAGGTGGGTAGCGTGCACTCCCCAGTAGTATGCAATCTTTAGTTCAGGGAGTGCCATCAGTGACTGTCTATGTAGATCCCGCTGTCACAGGTTCAGACGTGTCCCTTAAATGATGGGTGTGTACCAGTCGCATGACAGCACATACAAACAGCGCACACTGAGCTCCAGCAAGTCTATGAAGTTTTGCTCAGCCCTGTTGAGCTCTCCAGAGGCTATGAAGGATGTGAGTTTCACAGATATTCTAGGGTTTGGGTGGGTTGGGTTCGTTTTTTTTAATTTTTGCAGTGTCCACATGTTCAGCAGCTCCATTTCAAGAAGATCATCACAGAACCCTCAAATAGAGGTGACTTTTAATTGCTGCCTATCTATATTGGATTTGAACTGGTGATGCAGAGATGAAAGGAACCATTCTTGATCCCATTGCCCATCTCCTGAGTCCACCAGTCCCTGAAGAATGTGATTCATTAGATGAACTGCTCTTTTGCTGACTGTATTTTTCCAACACCTCATAATGTACATGAAATTACAATATTTTTCCCATTCTCACTGTATGTGTGTCAGACACTTACATATCTTCGGTTATTTTGCGAGCTAGCCTCATAGGAGTTGTGTAAATGGTATTATCAAAATTGCATCTCCCTGATTCATTATTTCCAATTTTATAAAATAGCTGACTTAGTGAAGACACTATCAAAGGGGTTTTTAAATAAACATGCTTAATCTTCTGGAGATTAAAAGAGATAGTATGGGTGACATATAATGATTATTTTACCCCAAAGCCATCAGAAATACAACGTACAAGAAAAACACATCAAACAAATAGGCACAATAGAAAGCATTTCAATGAGAAGATAATCACACTGCAGGATTTGCTTCAACTCACTGGCCTAAATATTGCCCTATATGAAAAATAAAATGAAAGAAGAATATTAAAAAAACAGATTTATACCCCACAGTCTGCTTAAAGAAAATGAACTGCAACTAATATCTAAACTCATTTATTTTTAAATTAATTCCTAGGTTTTAAATTTGTCCAATAGAAAAAATTAAAATAATTTAAGAAGCTAGTAAGAAAAAAGCAAGGTGATCTATTTGTAGCATGATACAAATTGTTATTGATAAGAGTAAAATGATTAGGCAATGTGTCTCTAACCAGATATCAAGGAAATTACACTGCCTGTCTTATTATCTCAATATTTTTCACAGAAAATATATGGTACATAGAACATACACATGGCCTGCAAGTGTGGAAATTCATGGGAAGCAGAGTAGATTCAGCTCTGTAGAAAAGGAATTAATTTAATAAATCATAAATCCTTCTGCTATTCATCCTGGCTGCAAAGGGTTGGCTGATGCAGAATAGTGCCCAATTTTCATACACTGTGCTGGGCTATTAGGTGTACAGATGCTATTAGGTTCTGTCCAGATCCTCTGTTGGTGTAACTGACATAAATCAACTGAAGTTAATTGAGCTATGCAGATTTACTCAGGTAGCTGGGAGAAAATCACATATTCATTTACAGCATGCCTCAGAAGCCCAGAGAAGGGTACTTTAGGGCATATTGTGTTCTTTGAAGTTAGGAACCTGATTAACTCTTTCCAGCAGATGCAGCCTCTTTGTGACTAATGGTTTCTCCTCTGACTAAATATTTGGGCTTGTACTCCATAGGGCCCAAGCTTTCTTCTAGATTTTCACTGAGAAAAGATCTCATTTCTACTGTGTAATTATTCTGTTAATTAAGTTTTCACACATTTCAGTCATGTGCACTGTGGCATTTCATCTGTCCTCAAATCATTCTACTGCTGGCAAGAGGGCAAAGTAGGGAAAAAAAAATCAAGAGTGGTAACTGGACACAGGTTTTTGCTAACAATTTTGGGTCATGTCTCTTACCAGCTGATCATCCACATGACCATCTGACTAGCGCATAGCCTAACTGGACAATAGCCAAAGCCAGTGGTTCAAACGAGCCACAGAGCATACATGGTACTTGAGAAGGGAAGAGCTTTGCTTGGCCCCTCTAGAAGACTGGGACAAAATCTACTCCCTCTCTCTTCCCTCCCCAAACATTTTGGTTTAATAAACTTTGCTAAAGTAGCTTCAAGAGAAGCATGTCTGTTCTCTCTCCTCCTCTAGAACACCAAACTCAAACCCACTCCTCTAATATTGTTTGCTTACCTGGCATTACAATAAAAACCTCACCTCAGAAAAGGGGCTGTTCCACGGATTTTTTTACTAGTTGCCACCTGTGAACAGTACATACTACATTCACACCAGCATCACGAGAGGATGCTTGAAGCCATGGACAAAAGAGTTCTACTCTGTTTGACTCCTTTCAGCCCAGGTTGTATGTCAAATGCATTTTGTATCAGGCAGTGGTCGGGCTCACAGCCGATGCTGGAAAGGCAGCAGTTACAGGGACCATTACAAGCTGGTATAATGCCATCTGTTCAACAGGTCTTGGCTAGTTAAGATGCCAGATTCATCTCTGCTGGGCTACAAGGTTGTCCTCTGTAGTCAACCACACATACTGACACCAAGCGAGTGTTGGATTGGGGTCCCAAATATCCAGAATTCCATTTAGGAATCCAGAATGCATTTAGGTTTAAATACAGGGAAAACACATAACCTCATGGCTTTTGAACATTACTTGTTTTAATTCCCGATACATCTAGAAAATGTAAGGTTGTTCAGACTTGAAGAATGCTCCTTGCAAGTGATGGCTGCACTATACTTAGAATGTAACAGGTGTTTGATCTAATCAGGGCGGATAATTCCTGATGTCTAGTGCCTCACTTTCCTAGAAACCAGAGGAAATAGTTACATAAAGAAGATGAAGGGATCTGGCCCTTATGTTTAGTGTAAGAAATTAATTTTACTGTTGTTCTGTAGCTGTATAGTAGCAACAATTCTTCTCACAAGTAGTAAAATACATCAGATTCTTGTTGGCATGGAAAAAAAATAAAATACCAGCTGTTCGATATTCAAACACAACAGTCACATATTTGCATTGACATGAATGAGAAAGGTTTCACAGTCATTTCAATGAGAGCTTGGATGAAAGAAACAGATCTAAAGGTTTCTTCTACTGCTTTTTTAACACTGCCTGTGAGGTACTTTTCTACCTTCTCCTTTTTTTTTTCAGCTTATCAATATGTATTTCGGAGTTTTTTACTTTTATGTTTAACACATCTTTTTAAAAGGGAGCACGATCAGTTTCTAAGGATGCTACTTAGAGGTACAGTGGTACAAAAAGGCAGCCACAGACTGGGAGGAAAGCTTTCAAAAGCCCACAGGAAGTGACAGGGATGGAAAGCTGATCTTTCCATGGCAAGCCCATCCCTGGTAAAACTCACCTGGTGTACACTGTTACCTTTCACAGGTGCAGGTAATGTTCTGGCCTAGGATAGCTCTCTATTTCCAGTGCTGAAGACAAGCCCAACATTGTACACTATTGCTGTCACACATCAAAATGAGAACCCTGAGTTCTGCTTTTCCCTTCAGAAAGCACTTGAGTTCATTTATCCCACCTTTTAATCAGGCACCACTCCTCTTTTCACTAAAGCTTAACCTAAGGGAAAATCTGAGTACAAGCTGAGGAGAAGAATCCTACCTGACTTTAGTCAAAGAAGAGTGGTTTTATCCTTGATTTGAGGCAAGAGGCAGTTTGATCTTAATAATACTGTGCTATAACCTCCTCTCAAATTAGGACACTAAGACTTCTCCTACTTTTGTTTCTGAGGGTCTTTGGTAGGTGGGTTGGGTTTGGAATATGATTAGCAAACTGTACAAAAACATGAATCTAGGAATAGAAGAGGCAATTAGGGTTACATTCAGGCAAGCATGCCACTCTAAAATAGTAAGAATTCAAATAATTATACAGTTCAAGGATAGTACATACTAGTGTGTCCCTTGAGAATCTTCAGTTCATCTCCTGGTCCGTATTTCTAATTAATCCTTGAATCCTTTTGTAGGTTAATACAATTAACAATAGAGATAAAACCTCAGCAGTGTTTAGTCGATTGGATTTGCTGAACGTGCTTTTCTTTGCTATGACCAGCAGGGGTCTGAGGAAACCCTGCCGCCTTCTTAAACCTTATTAATTCTAGCATCAGCCAATGACATGCACACCCAAACACCTTTTAATGCCACTGAGCGTACCACAGAGGGAAAATCAGTTTAGTCCAATATTTCTTCGAAAGACTACTACACAAACCAACATGTTTGTGTGTCCGTCCGTCCGTCCGT